>NC_056729.1:1396582823-1396735323 GCF_019279795.1 Protopterus annectens
CCAGGGTGGTAGACTTGCCAGAAGGTACTATAATGCATTTCTTGGTATTTTGCTTTAAGCCACGGCTTTGGCAACAAGTACTTTTCTATATTAGACCTTCCTGAAGGGTGTTCTCATCTTGGGGGATTCAATGACTGCTCCCTGTTTGCAATCATCTGTGAACTTGGTTAGTCAAAGGCCTCTGACATTGGCTTTAACACCTGAGAAGTAGATACCAAAGAGGAGTGGGCCCAGCACAGAGACCAGAGGGCCTCCATTGGTGATTGGCCTTTTTGTGGAGGTGGCCTCACCGATTTTAACCTCCTGGGTTATAACAAGAGCCAACTCGCTATCCAACATGTTATAAAGGGGTTTATACCTAATTGTGTATGTTTGTTGACAATGCCTGAGTGGGGTATTGTATGAAATGCTTTAGCCAGTTCTAGGTACACAGTATGACTGTTTTCCCCTCATCCATTATCTTAGTGACATTTTCAAAGAACTCCATCAAATTCAGTAAACATGACCTTCTTTGACAAAGCCAAATCGGGATGGATTCAGTGTCCACAGGTCATCCATGTCCTTGTTGTTTCATGATAATTCTTTCCATGGCTTTCCAAATAAGACTAGTCAGACTAATGCATCTGTAGTTTCCAGGATCTGTTGAAGGCCCTCCCTTATGAAGGGAGATTACTGTTGCAGTGTTCCAGTCATGAGACATAAAGCCTGTTTTAAGACTATATATAATAATGACTCCACGGGGCCTGATAAGTGAGGCATCCTGGGATGTTATTGGGGCCTGCTGAGGTCGTGTTCTTGGCATTAGTGAGTACAGTCTGTACATGCTCCCTACTTATAGGAGTGGTTATCTTTCAGAGCATTTTAAGGGAATGGTTGGGGGTTAGAATGGGGTAAAGTTGGAACTGAATTTGACTGCTAACAAGTTCACCATACTGCCAGGCTAGGTGAACATGGCAGCATTAACCACCGGTTCAGCACATTGGTGTGTGATGCCCTTGAGAGGACACAGCTGTAGAAGCCCATATAAATATCTTGCACCTGAGAAGTTATCTTAACCTCAAAGTTGACTTTGCTTGACCGAATTAGGCCTCTTAGTTGTCTTATTTATTTTGATGAGAGTTTCTATCTTTATGGGAATTGCCCTTCCTGATTTTTTTTGCCAGAATCTTTTACCTTTTGTTATATGTCCTGTTTAATTTAGAATGCCACCAGGGAGAGATGTTTATGGAGCTAGTCCAGGGCTTCCTTCTGGTAAGTACAGTAGCCTCTATGCAGCTATTGCAATAGTTGTACAGACTTCCTGACAGCAATTCAGCACAGGCTGCTGCATTCTCTCAGTTTGGAGGGACACTGAATTTAGACAAACCAGCACTTAAAAAAAGAAAATCTGCTTTGGAATAGTTCCTAATTGTTACTGTTTTTCATGGGATTGCTTTAAGGTTGGACATTACCAGGGAGGATGAGACATGGGGGGTGCTGTAGAGTTCTCCCACATTTGCAAGAACAAGGTCCAGAGTGTTAGAGCCTCTAGTGTGTGTAGTCGCTATTTGGTAAAGGGTGTTTGTTCTTATGGAAATATATCTTCCTGAAGTTGTGTGCCTAGATCCTGATGTTAAACATTTATTTTAGTTTTCAATTCAATAATTTCTTTCAAAACTTTCCAGATTCCTTCGAGAATATATATATATATATATATATATATATATATATATATATATATATAGTGTAAGCTAAAAACTATCAACATTTAGAAGAAAGGGAAAGGGAGTTAAACTAGGCCTAATAAAAATGGCCACAAAGGAAATAAAGAGAAAGGTATACTACCTATAATTCTCTAAACTAACTAACTCGGTTAAAGTAACCAGTAACAACTATACAGAAGATGAAATTTTTGAGAAAAAAATTTACTAAACTTGCAAAATACTTATATTCACTAGCCAGAGCTGGTGAAATGCCCGATCTGTTGCAGCGGCAAACGAGATCTGAGGGAAGCACCAGTGCATAATGGAATAGGGAGTAGGCCACGAGCTGGTTGAAGACCTTGAGCTTTTGCATTTGGCCGAGCAGGAGTTGAGGATTGGCTCTGAACCCATCAGTGAGAATGAAGGCGAAAAAGAACAACTTCACATCCAATGATTTAAATATATATACCACAACAATCAATTAATCAAATAAAATACTCAGTTAAAAAGACAAAGCCCTTTAAAAAGAGAAGTTATGTACTTACCATATTACGGCGTTCCATGTTTGTAGTCCATCTCACCTACATTCTTGCTGGATGGGTTTGAAGCCGATATTCGGCTCCGACTCAGCCGATACTAAAGCTCGAGTGCTTTTACTGGCACGAGGCTAACCCCTATCCCATGGTGCCTCACGGCAATTCCCCAGATCTTGTTTGCAAGAAAGTAATAAGTATCTAACAGGTATGAATCATCAGAAACTGTATACATACAGACAAAAATTATGTAATATAATCCATGCCAGGTGGACAACAACTATACCCAGGTCAGACAGCACCAGTATAGTCCACCAAATCTCCAGAACCAGGAAGGGGGTAAGAGGGAGGGACGCAAGAATGTAGGCGAGCTGGACTACAAACATGGAACGTTATGGTAAGTACATAACTTCTTTATGTTATGTAGTCCTATCTTGCCATAATTCTTGCTGGATTGGACAGCGTCCCCAGCACCTTTATCTCGGGTGGCTCAAGCAAAGAGACTCTTCAGCACAGTGGACCCAAAGGATGACCTATCCCGGGAGGCCAAATCCAATTTGTAATGAGTGACAAATATATGTCGTTTTGGCCAAGTAGCCGCTGCGCATATAGTATCAATTGGGAGCCTAGATCTAAAGGCACATAAAGTAGATACTGCCCTAGTAGAATGGCCTTTTACTTTGTTAGGTAATTGATTGCCAGCAGATTGATAAGCAAAGGAAATGCAATCTGAAAACCATTTTGAAAGAGTAACCTTGGAAACAGGCAAGCCCTTACTCTTGTCAGAAAAGAAAACAAATAATTGATCTGATTTTCTGAATTCTTTAGTCCTGTGTAAGTAAAATCTGAGAATTCTGTGAACGTCTAATTGGTGTAGTCTGTACTCAGATTACAGTGGTTTGGAAAAAACACTGGTAGCTCAATACTAGTGTTCAGATTATGCTCTGAGAATACCTTGGGAAGAAAGGAGGGTTTTCTCCGGAGTGAGACTCTATCCTTGTGGAAAATAATGTAAGGAGGTGGAGTAGTAAGGGCTTGCAGTTCTGAGACTCTCCTAGCAGATGTTATGGCTACTAAGAATAGTGTTTTCCATGATAACAATTTCAGATCTGATGAAGAAGAGAGCTCAAATGGTGCAGACATTAATGATGTGAGAACTAAGTTTAAGTCCCAGGGTTCTGATGGTTGTTTGATCGGAGGCCTGAGAAGGAGAACTCCCTTCAAAAAGGTTTTGCACAAGGAGTGTTACATGATGGGATTTCCCATGAAGCCAAAATGGAAATTAGAAATGGCAGCTAACTGAACTCTGACTGCAGCGGCTGCAGCTCCTTCATGAAAAATTGATGCAAGGAAGGATAAAATAAATTCTATAGGAGCTATATAGGGATCTAAGGCTTGATTTGTAGCCCAAATAGAAAACCTTTTCCATTTGCTGGAGTATAACTTCTGAGTGGAAGGCTTATGGGATGAGATCAGAATGTGTTTGACAGAAGGGGACAGGGGGATGCACCTGGCTATTTGTGGAACTTGGAGCAGCCATGCTGTCAATTTGAGGGTGTGGATGGTGGGATGGAACTGCCCTGATTGATGAATCAGGATGTCTGGAGATGGTTCCAGAATCCACGGTTCCTCCAAAAGGTAGGGCCACAGGAAGGGAAACCATACTTGTCGAGGCCAGTAAGAAGCAATGAGGATCAGGGTACTCCTCAACTGCTTTGCTTTCTGTATTACCTTTGGGATGAGAGGAAAGGGTGGGAAAGCATAAAGAAGTCCCGGGGGCCAATCGTGGACTAGGGCATCCATGGGTGATGTCCTCGGATGGGGAATTAGGGTAAAGTAGCTGCTGCATTTGGTGTTCAGGTGAGTGGCGAATAGGTCGCAGCAAGGCTGGCCCCATCTATGAAAAATCTCTTTTACAACTTCTGCATTCAGGGATCACTCATGAGGCATCAGAATTGCTCGGGTGAGTTTGTCCGCTATCACATTGCATTTCCCCAGGATGTGCGTTGCTACCAGAAAATGCTGAGTGTCCATCACCCATTTCCAAACTCTTAAGGCCTCTCGGCACAGCAGGTAAGATTTGGTTCCCCTTGCTTGTTTATGTACCACACGACAGACATGTCTGACTGGATCACAATTGTCCCGGTAGGAAGGCAGCTGTGAAGTGCTTCCAACGCATATAGCACTTCTCTCATCTCCAGAACATCGTCCTAGACTCCTTGTTAGGAGGATGGATATTAGAAGATGTTTTGGATAACTCCTTCTTGGTGGCCGCTGCTACCACCATAGCATCAACGGGAACTCCTTTGGTAAGAAAAGACTTATCTTCAGGTGCTGTCATGAATTTATTTGGCCTCCTCGGGATGGGCTCCACTGAGTCTGGGGAGGTCCAGGCTTTCTGCGATATGACCCCTAAGAGTTGGTCATAAGGCGGTGTCACCCAGGAGGTGGAAGGTCGGGAATCAAAGGTCTCAAGATACACTGATTTGTCCTCAGTAGGGTTGGAGGTCTTCCAGTCACCCGTCTGTTTAAGGATTTCTAGGATGTCAGAAAAGGAGACATCCTCAGAGAGGGGTCTAGGGGACCCTTCTGATTCCTCCAAATCAGTATCAAAAGTGACAGACTCAGGTGAGTCAACATGTTTCCTCTTACACAGTCTCTTCTGAGGGAGCTCTTCAGTGGGATAATCTGAGGAGGTCTCGGAAGAGGGGGCATCTCCAATGGGGGCTGCTTGGGTCTCTGGTTCCCTATGCTGTGGGGGTGGCAGGGGGCAAGAGGTTGCTGCCTGCTACTGGAGGGACACAGGTTCCAAAGGTATGGCTTTTGCAGAAGATAAAGCCTCCTCTATAGCTTTGAAAGCTTCTCCCCCCGCTCCAAAGAAGACCTCCCGTCCAAGGAGATGGATGGTCGGTTTTGAGCAAGGGGGAATGGCTCTGATGCAGATGTGGGAGTCGAGCTGAGTTGAGCCTAGGCACTGAAAGGGAGGGTCGGTTCCAAAGAAAACCCAGGGTGACTGCCCCCTCAGAGATGACTCGAGAGCATTGGCTCCCAGATTCCTCGGCTCCAGACTGAGCCACCAAGGATAAAGTAATTGGTTCCGAGAAAGTGGGGAGGATCCCCAGAACCGATGGATCCAAGACTGAAGAACCTAAGTGATGGGCTCCGAGACGGAAGCAGTCAGAGGAGGAGCAGTGGCATGTAAAAGGGTTGCTCTGACGCCTTTGGGTCCGGAGGGGCCAATTTCTTTGCCAGAGCTGGATCTGAAAGCAACCTCTTCACCACCCACTCGATGTCCTCATCTGAGTGTGTCCTGGAGGATCTAGTGGAGACAGAAGGAGACCTCCTCCTCTCCAAAATCGGAGATCTCAAAGTAGGTGACACAGTATCAATATCAGGTAAATGTCTCCGTACTGAAGGTTGTCTCGGCACAGAGACGACCGACGGTACCGATGTGGAAGAAGCTGAATCGGAGCCAGAACTCCTTGGCTCCGACACTTTGGTCTTTTTCAATGACTCCGAAGCTGGAGCCGAAGATTTCCATTTTGAAGATTTAGGAGCTGCCTGACCAGGTTCCATCTGTTCCTGAAAGGAACTGGTCATAAGACCCCTATCATCTAGTTTTCATTTGCTCTAATTCGAGACCCTGGTAGTAAATGCATGGCAAAAGGTACAGGACTCTTGCAAATGAGCTTCACCTAAACAGTACATGCAACTGGTGTGACTGACATTTTTTGTAAGCATCTATCACACTTTTTAAACCCCGAATGGCGATGGTCTTTATGCTCTCTATCCTTCTCTTTAGACATGCTGACTGAAAACTATAGTCTAGCTAGAGAAGGCAACAATAACTAACTACTAACTACTAGCTAACAATAAGATAGTGAAAGATAGAACGAGTTATATAAATCTTTTTTTTTTTTTTTTTATATAAGACACACACTCAGGGAGGAAAGGCCCTCTAACTTAAATGGGCACTACGGTCCTCTAACTAAAATGGACCGTACAATCCTAAGGGGAAAATAGGGGTCAGAAACTCTCAAAATAGTCACACAAAGAGATTAACAGTAATAAAGACTGTGATAGAATAATAAAAGTTGAGAAAAGGACTAGATTTAATAAATAAAACAGTTACTTAGCCATAGAGCCAGTAAGACACAACCTTGAAGCTTTTGTGGCAAATGAGATCTGAGGAATTGCCGTGAGGCACCACGGGATAGGGGTTAGCCTCGAGCCAGTAAAAGCTCTCGAGCTTTACTATCGGCCGAGTCGGAGCTGAATATCGGCTCTGAACCCATCCAGCAAGAATTATGGCGAGATACGACTACATAATATCATACAGTAAAAAAAAAAAAATCATGTATTAAAGCATTTGTCCTAAGTGGAAACCCATACTTATAAAAACATATGTAAAATATAATAATAAACTTGTGTAAACAAAACTATGCTATCGAACTTGAATATAATATAATACAAAAATTACTTCTCTCATTAAAAGACAAACTTTAGAGGTAAATCTTTGACCAACTAACAAATAGGAAAACTACTACTTATAAAAAATACTATACATGAAAAAATTGTTAACCCTAAAAAACATCATAATTTGGCAGCTCTCATTTTCAGAAGACGGCTAATACAGATGTACTTGTTCAAACCCAGGAATATAGTGGCATCAAGCCTAATTTACCAGACTAACTCTCTATATTTTCTTCTGGTCTCCTACTGTCCACCTCTTAAATCAGGATATATATTTCCAAGAATCCCAAACTCAAATTTAGTGAAACTCTCACAAACCAGGGAATGTTTTCATAATGTGTTGTTAATATTCTCTTTTTTAATGTCATAAAGATGTTTAGAAATCTTCTTCCCTAGTTTCCTCTCATTTTTACAAACACAAAATGACTGGCACTGCTTGCAAATCACTATGTAAACCAATGCTTTAGTCTCACAATTGCCTTTCATGAAATCTATTTCAGTACAACAGTAGTTATTTAATGTAATAGTCTCTCTATCAAAAACGTAAGTACAGTAATTGCATCTCCTGCATTTTGTAGTTCCAGTTAAGGACCCTCCTTCATTCCTAAGCCTCTGCTATGGCTTATTACTCTCTAATATTCTTCTCATATTTCTGTCAGTCTTATAAAGGAACTGTGGAACGTCTCCCACAGTTCTATAAATTTCAACATCCACTTTAAAAGTAGACTAATTAGTTCTAATAATATTCCTAACAAGTGGACTGAGGCCATTATATTTCATAGTCATGAAATTATGATAAGGAGGTGTTGTGCTGGAAGAATTCGCCAGTCCCCCTACCATAACAGAATTACCTAGCAGAGGAATATATCTAACACCTCTGTCCCTAACCACTTCTACTTAGATGTCAGACAATAAATATTTAGGGTACTGCCTCTCCATCTTGTTCAGTTCTTTCATAAAGGATTCCTTCATAGATACCATTCTCACTACCCTAGTAAACTGTCCCTTAGCCAAGTTTTTCTTACAATACCATGGATTGTAGTTGCTGCAATGCAGGTAAGAGTTTGAGAACGTACTCCTTCTATAAATAGAAGAAACAAAATCCTTCCTCTCCACTTCGAGGCTAACATCTAAAAAATGAGTGAAGTGAAGTATGAAATTGTGAGTAAATCTTAAAAACATAGTTGTACCTGTCATATATTCCAAAAATAGTTCCTTTACCTTTGAACAGTCTGCAAAACAATAAAAATATCATCCATAAAGCTACAGTGAAATATCCACCAGTCCTGATAGGATGATTTCAATATATAAGATTTTCCCAGGTAAGCATCACCAAATTGGCAAAAATGGCAACTCCTTTTGTCTGCCTATAAAACTCTTCTTCATAAAATAGGAAATTATTCTGTAGACCCAGATCCCTCAACTCCACAATAAATCTCACCTCCTTACTATCAAATGCCTCATATTCTAGAAGAGCCTCATAAAAAAAATCAAACCCATCACTTTATTATTATGGTTTTGAAATTCAAACGGGTCTATATGAACCTGGATCTGATATGTCTTTACTGTCTTTGGGTAATGCAGCCACCAAAGCTTTCTTCCAAGATGTTGGTGCTTCCCCTGTTTTTAAAATACTTTTACACAACATGTTCCAGAGCTTTGTCATTTTTACCTCATAACTTCCAAACTTCCACAGGAATACCATCTGTTCCTGAAGACTCTCCTGCAAATTGATTATATGTTACCACTTTTATCTCACAATAGAAATAATTTAAATTCCATTTTAATTGTACCCCACTCACTACCTATCAGTTCTGAAGAAATGTCTATCTTCTCTAATAACTCTTGAATAATTTCCACCATGCATTCCTTAACTTCCTCTCTTTTTAATAGGTAGGTGGGAAAGCACCATTGTCTCATTTTTACTTCATTACCCTGCATTTTATCTTATTTTTTATTGGTACAGGAACTGAAACAGTTCATGTACCAATAAACACTCCCTACTGTAATGTCTTCCCTGGTAAGGTCAAATCACAAAATGGTCTTTGAAGTAAAAATAAAACCTGGACTCCCAGCTAAACGTGGAATATGCAGGAACTACTCTAAGGCTAACCTCCTGATATTAAGTGATAACCTGGCAAAATTTCAAGCCCCCATCAACCCTGAGAATACCACTGCCTATGCAGAACTGTTCACAGAAATACTGTATAAGCATGTTATTAGCTGCACACAGGCAGCAGTACCCACCAAGAAGTACAAAAATAACTCAAAAAACAAGCCATCCTGGCAGAAATGCAAAATGAATAAGCTGTATAACAGAAGGAAGAAAATTATGGCAAAAATTAGGAGGTGCAACACCCAGCAGGATAAAAACATTCTCATTAAACTAACCAAACAACTCAGAGAGCTAATAAAGTCTACCAAAGCCACATTTGAGGTAAGTTTGCCATCCCAGGCTAAGGACAACAACAAACCATTCTTTAGTTATGTCCGCAACCTCAAAGGCAATACACAATTGTGTGCAGAGCTCATTGTAAATGGAGCCACCTATAATGAGCCACAAGATATAACAAACCTCCTGTCTGATAAATTCATCTCCAACTTTAGCCCTCTCTCCCCCTCAACTTTCCCCCAGGAAATACCATAAAATATAACTTCCCCCACTATCACTAGGGAACATGTCCTTAATGCTCTCTCTAGGACCAAGAACACTGCATCAAAGACAATATCCCAGAATTCCTTCTAAATAGCATGAAACATGATCTATCACGGCCTCTGGAATTACGATTTAACTGTAGTCTCCAAACAATCTTCTTGCCTCATGAATGGAGAACAGCAACAGTCATCCCTCTGCACAAAGGTGGGCCATCTACAGACCCTGGAAACTACAGACTCATAAGTCTCACTAGTCTTATATGGAAATGATCAACAGAGAAATTGTAAACCTCCAGACAATGGACCCAACACAGTTTAGTTTCATCAAGGGCAGATCATGCCTACTCAACCTGGTGGACTTCCGTGAGAAGGTAACAAAAGCAATGGATGAGGGAAAAATGGTTCACACTGCATGCCTTGACCTGGCCAAGGCACTTCACTCAGGCATTGTTGACAAACTCAAGAAGTTAAGTACAAACTCATATGTCACCCAGAAGATAGCGACCAGGTTCACAGACAGGACCCAGGAAGTAAGAATTGGGGAGGCCACTTCTACAAAGAGGCCAGTCACAAGGGGAGACCCTCAGGGATCAGTCCTTGGACTACTCCTTTTTGGCAATTACTTCTCTGAAGTCAAGGCCAGTATCAGTGGTCTCTGGCTGACTAAATTTGCAGATTATTGCAAATTAGGAGCTATCATTGAATACCACACTGACACAAATGTTCTCCAGGAGGGGCTGACACAGACAAACAACTGGTGTCAGAGCCATGGACTACAACTACTTGCCAAGAAATGCATAATAATATCCTTTGGGAAGTCATCCACCCTAGTAACTATCATATCGACAACACACCCCTTAGAGTTGACCCAATAGTCAGGAAATTAGGGACACAGATAGTAATCTAGCCTTTGACCATCACCTGTCTACAGCAGTGAGGAAATCATTCTATGTTGCAAAACTTATAAACAAAAGTATGGCATCTAATTCCAAAGAAGCCATTGTTCCACTGTATTTGGCAGTCATCAGACCTATCATTGAATACAGTACCCCCTTTGGTATGTACCTAACCAGGCATATCCAACAACTAAAAGACTACAGGGCTTAAGTAAAATGCCTTACACAAACCACCTCAAGGCCATATCCCTGTATTCTGTCTCCTACAGGCTTTTGAGGGGATATATATCCCTGGTATGCACGACATTGTCAGACCCCACTCTGATGGACCTCCTACATAACCACAAAATAAACAGCACCAAAATTACCCATTCTAAAGACTTAAACCTTGCCTGTGATACAAATAGGACCTGCTGAAGAGAGAGGTATGTATCCCAGAGACCCGAGACTACCCCATTTATGGAACAGGCTCCCCATCCATGTGAAACAGAGTTCCTTCCTAGCCCAATTCAAGTGCAACTTGGACAATTGGATAGGAACAGGAAATTCATCCCTGGTTTGGCACCTATGTCTCTAATGGGCAGGCAACCTGTAAATGGTTCATCTCCCAGGGTCCTGCTTGTAAATGTTTCATCTCCCAAACTGCTGCTTACACTTATCAAGGGTATCAGAACGTTTCGAGATTTGAGATGCATGGCTAGGCTTAAAAAAGCCCTTGTGGTCATTAGTCTAGTAAATAACTATGAACCTACTGGATAGGTGTTGAAGCTTTCAATTAAATGCACATGTTCCTGTGAAATATAGTTTCTATCCAGTCTATCCTAGTCATCGCATGCAATAACATGTAAATTCTGTCCGAGTTCCTACTACGGAATTCACTTCTTCTATACCACATACTTTCATAAATATCTTCAGATATTTTTATTTATTTTTATTTTACATTTGTTTACCGGGATAGTCCGACTGGACACAGGTCAATTTTCAGCAGAGGCCCAGGGAGAAAAGCTCCAAGTATTTACAAAACGGGTAAAGCAAAAAAGCTCCAAGTATAATTTTCAAAATAGTTCAAGGAAGAAGTACAATGCAGGGTCTATGTTGCACATAACAGTTTCGTTTATACAACAATCTTATGAAAATATCAAGTAAGTATAAAGTCATGACACAAAGGAATACGTAAAAGCAATATTTTTTGTTCAGACAGTAATTACAGTTGTCCGTTGTTGAGAATGTTAACTAATACAGTAAAGTTTATATAGAGATTTAAAGGTTTATTCCTTTAGAGGATGGTAGCTGCTAGTTTTGACAGAGAAGTTAGCATATTATTCGTATGGCTTACCCAGGGGAGTAGCATGAGTAGAGCCAATTGTTAGTATAGTGGTTTTTAAGGTTGTGTTTGAATATTTTAGTTGAGGTAGTAGAAGTTATGTGGCCTGGTAGAGCATTCCAAGTTTGGGCAATTGTACAGGCAAACAGAGATTTACCTGCTTCATTTTTATGTCTAATAACCTTTATTAGGTTCTGGTTACTGGATCTTAGCTCTCTGGAGCTGGTATATGGATGAATTAGATGTTGGAGTGCCGGGGTTAAATCTGGTTGGTAAAAGAGTTTCTGTGCTGTTGAGATTTGATTGAATAGTAGTGCATGTGGCAGTTCAAGCCATTTGAGTTGCTTTAGGGATAAACAGTGATGGGACCTATGTGTGGATTCTGTGGCAAACTGGCAATCTTGTTATAACATGATTCCATTGTATTTAGTTCTTTTTGGTTCAGGTTGGTTAGTATGGGGGAGGCATAGAGCAGTATAGACAGGAGGTGGGTTCTAGTGATAGTAGCTTTGGTTTGTTTAGTCATGAATTGTTTGTTTATATAGAGAAGTCCTAGTTTTTTGTTGACTTTCTTGATAGTCTGGGCTATATGGATGTTGAATTTTAGCTGGTTGTCGATTTCAACACCTAGTAGTTTTGTGTGTGATGTAGGTTTTATTTGGATATCACCTTTGGCTATTAAGTTAAAGTTCTCATTTAAAGGATGGGGTCTGCCAGGTTTAAAGAGGATCAGTTTTGTTTTGTTTGGATTGAGTATAAGTTTGATGTTGGCAAACTAGGTTTCAGCTTGAAAGAAGTTAGTTTGGGTAAGGGAGTTTAGTTTGTTTATCGTGGGGGCGGCACATATAATTGTGGTATCGTCAGCATACTGCACTACTGAGGCTATGGGTAGGGTTGAGGAGATGTTGTTGGTGAAGAGGGAGAACAATAGTGGGCCTAAGATGGATCCCTGGGGAACTCCTATAGAGAATGGCAGTAAGGAGGATAGTTTATGTTGCCATAGAACTGCTTGTTGCCTACCTGATAAGTAGTTGGTGAACCACTGTATAGTAGATGGGTATATGTTTAGTTTTGACATGGTTTGAAGAAGCATGTTGTGATTCGCCATGTCAAAAGCCTTAGATAAGTCTAAGAAAATAGAGGATACAAATAGTCCTTTGTTCCTGTATTGGTTGATTATGTTGGTGTAAGAGCAAAGTGCAGTGGTAGTGCTATGTGATGGTCTAAATCCATGTTGTGTATTGGAGAGGAGATTATGTTGTAGAAGGAACTGTATTAGCTGAGCGTGAACAACCCTTTCGAGTATTTTGGATAAAGGGGATAGGATTGCAATTGGGCAGTAGTTGGTCAGTTCTAGAGAGGTCCCTCCTTTGTGAAGTGGAAAGATGTGTGCGATTTTCCACAAGGTGGGTACTTTGTGTTCAGATAATGATCTATTGATGAGGATAGAGATAGGATAGGATATAGCTTCTGCTGCTATCTGGAGGAAATCAGCAGGCAGCTTGTCTGCAGCTAGGGTGGTTGGTTTTAGTTTCTTAAGTAATTTTGATATTGTCTTGGTAGGGACTGGCTGCAGGGAGAAGGTGGTAGGGGTGTTTTGGTTATTTTGCTGTGTTGGAGTGGTTAGTTGTGTTGGTGTGTTTGTGTTTATTTGGGCATTGGAGAGTTTTAGTACTGTTCCTGTGAAGAAATTGTTAAATTGGGTGGGGATATTGGTTTCATTATTTGGTAGTGCAGGGGTAGGGGTGGAAGCTTTTCCTGGGTAGAGTATTCCTGCTATGGTAGTCCAGAATGTTTGGGGGTTGTGGGCAAATTTTACTTGACGTTTTCTATAGTAGTTGGTCTTGTCTGCTTTAATTTGTCTTTTGGCTTTGTTTCTAAGTTCCAAATAATTTTGTCTTAGGGTAGGGGTTTTGTTTTTTTGATATAGTGTCCAGCTTTTATCCCTATCTTTCATGGTAGTTTTAGTATCCTTTGTGAGCCATGGGGCGTAGTTATTTTTTATCCTGATGGCTCTGGAGGGTGCATGGAATTTCAAGATATCTAGGAAAGTGGAATTAAAGTATTGTACAGCCTCATCTATTGGTAGGTGTTTAAGGGGAGTCCAATTGCAAGATTGTAGTGATTTGTTAAAATCAGCTGCTATGAAGTTTCTTTTGTTACGTATGACCCTAAGTCTGGGCTGACTGATGTGTTGGTTGGATCTGTTCCTAATTAAATACATTGGTTGGTGGTCACTTAGACTGTCTGGGAGAGTCCCTGACTGTTGTACAAGAGTGGGGTGGGATGACAGTATCCAGTCTAGGATGGACTGACGTTTGGTTGTTTTGTCAGTTCTGGTGAAGGTATGTATTATTTGGGTGAACCCGTGGAGGTTAATGTGGTTAGTGGGGTTGTGGTTGGAGCAAGTGAGCCAGTCTATGTTAAAATCTCCTAGTAGTACGGTTTCATAAGGAAGGGAGTTAGAGATACAGTTTAGTAAGTTTTCTGTTGAACTAATGTTATTGCCTGGAGGGAGGTAGGCTCCAGCAATGATAATTTGTTTGTGGGTGTTTAGTTTAAATTTGGATAGGATAATTTCTGTGTCTTTTACGTCCAGGTTATCACAGTCAAACTGCTCTATAGTTAGATGGTTTTGGAATAATATTGCTACCCCTCCACCTTTTTTGTCTAATCTATCTTTCCTAATAATATCGTAACCAGGTGCTATGATTTCATTGTTCTGATGATGTGGTTTAAGCCAGGTTTCAGTTAGTATCACTATCTCTGGTTTGTATAAGGCTAATAGGGCATGAAGGTCCTGAACTTTGTTAAGTATGCTTCTTATATTTATGTTTAGGAAGAGGAGAGATGAGGTGGGTCGGTTATATAAAGGGTTTACTATGTTCGGGTTAGATGTGGTAGTTGGTGTAGGTCCTGGATTGGGGCATATATCATCGCAACAAGTGAGTGTTAGTAGTAGGTTATGGTATAGTTTGGTTAACTTGTTTAGTATTTTGTATTGCTTTTGATAGGAGAAAGGGTTGTTTTTTAGTTTCAGGTGGAAGTACATATAGGAGTGTGGTTCACAGGAGGTAAGGTCATTGGGAGTAATTGTGGAGCATTTGAGCTGATTGTGATTAGTTATGGGTTCAGTTTGCCATGGTGGTGGGTTACTGAAATGGAGTTGGATATGGTAGGAGGAGAGAAGGGAGAGTAGTAGTAAGGTAAGTGTAGTGGATGGATAGATTAATGTTTGTAGTAGAGAAGTGTTGTGTGCTTTGAGCATCATTTTTATTGTGGTGTAAGTGGTATTAAAGTGGAGATGGATTTGTTTCTGTGTGTAGGGTGGGGTATGTGTGAGTGAGGGTGAGGTGGGAGGAGGGGTTTGTGACTGATTGGAGAGAAATGATAAGATAATTGGGATGTGTGGGAATTGCCAGTGGGTGTGGTGTTTAGCTATAAGTTACAGTAGCCCAGGGTTGGGTGGGAATGGGGGTATGGTAGGGGAGCGAAGTGAGCCTGAGCAGTAGCAAGGGCAAACGGAGCGGGGTTGCAACGTCCTGGGAGCGGCCCTGTTGTTTAAAGAACAATCAGAGAGGGCAAGCTGAGAGAGGAAAAACCTAGATATATTGCTCTAGGGTTGTGCTTTTGATTTAATTTATATTAGCACATACTTTATAAAGGTAATGTGGAAAGTTACATAGACTGGAAGCAGGGTAAGGAAAGAGTGTGTGTGCAATATCTACCATATTTTGTTATATTTCACTTCTAGGTCGCTCTTGTACATCCTCACTATTGTGAAACAAATTCCAATCCCCCACCTGTACGTAATATTTCCTGCTACAAAAAATTTCTTAAGCTCCATAATAAGTTTTTGGTGGAATTTAAATACATGCCAGCTAGGTTCATAGGTGTATACTACACTAACGACCAGTACAGCCTTATAAGCCTAGCAGCGCAACCCAAATATGTCTCACAAGTTATATGTTTTAGATGTTTATATATGTGTGATTGTTGGTTATCACATGATTTATTGACTGTATCTGTCATCAGAGATGTGGGTGCCAGACTAGGGGTTATTTTTTGATTTTCCATCCAATGGTCCAAGTTATGCTTAAATAGGGTTAGAGAGGGAATTTGTTTCACATGAATGGGGAGACTGTTCCAGAGAAAGGGAATTCTCTGAGATGCATATCTTTCTCCAACATGTCCTATTTATGTTGCAAGCAAAATTTAGGTAATTAGATCTAGCAGTTCTGATGCAGTTTGTTTTGTGGATGTGTAAAAAAGGTTCAACAGAGCAGGGTCCAGGGATGCCTTTTATGCCAGGCACAGATCACCTCTTAGTAGTCTGTATGAGACCGAGTACAGTGATAGGGCTTTGAGGTGATCCGCATATAACACTGTGTTTATAACAGGCATTCTTTTTGTAAGAAACTTTTGAAGACATTCCAGTTGCTGCATGTGTCTGGTACATATCAAAGGGGGCATTATACTCAGTGATGGGTCTGACGAGGGCTGAGTACAGTGGTATGATGACTTTTTTGGACCTAGATGCCACGCCCCTGCTTATAAGTTGAGGATTTTGTTACTACCTTCAATGCATGTTGGTCTAAGAAGCATTTTCTTACTACCTACGATAGATGCTGGTCAAAGTCTAGGTTACTATCTACATCAGGTCACAGATGCCTGAAGGGTGTTCTCATCTTGGGGGGATTTAAAGAATGCTCCTAGTTTGCAATCATCTACAAACTTGGTCAGGCAGAGGCCTTTGACATTAGTCTTGACTTCTGAGAAATAGATGCCACACAAAAGCAGGCCCAGCACAGAGTCTTGAGGGACTCCACTAATGGCTAGCCTTTTTGAGGAGGTGGTATCATCAACCTATCTTCCTGAATCCTATCTGTGACTCAGCTGGCTATCCAGCATGTTATATAGGTGTTTATGACTAATTCCTTACGACTAATTCCTTAAGTTTTTTTTAATAATGCCAGAGTGGGGTGTTGTATAAAATGTCCTAGCCAGGTCAAGGTAGGAAGTATGTAAGGTTTTACCCTCATCCACTGCCTTGGTGACCTTTTCAAAGAAGTCCACCAGGTTTAGTAGGCATAACCATCCTTTGACAAAGCCACACTGGGATGGGTCCAGTGTCTGAAGGTCTCCTATGCCTTTGTTGATAATTTCCATGATAATTATTTCTATAGCTTTGCATATAAGACTAGTCAGACTAACGGGTCTGTAGTTTCCGCTACCTGTTGATGGTCTGCCCTTATGAATAGGGATGACTGTTGCAGTTCTCCATTCTCATGGCATGAAGCCTGTTATAGCTAAACAATATCGCGAGTAGGCCTGACAGGTCATATTTTAGACTATTCAGAAGACATCTCAGGATATTATCAGGGCCCACTGAAGCTGTGTTCTTGACCTTAGTGAGTGCAGCTATGGCATGCTCTCTATTTATAGTTGAAGGAGTTATGTTTGAAGGTATTTCATGGCCGGTGGCTGGGACAGAGTGAGGGTAAAGCTGGAGCTGAATATATCGTCTGGCTCAGTGAATGTGGCACCATTATTCACCAGTTCAGCACACCGCTGTGTGCTGCCATTGAGATTTCTGACATAGCTGAAGAAGGCCTTATGGTTGTCTTTTGTCTGGGAGGCTATCACAACCTCAAATTTAGCTTTATTGGACTTAGACATCTTTTCTGCCTGTTTATTTTGATGAGATATTTATTGTCTTTATAGGAGTTGCACTTTCTGATTTTAGCCTTGATTTTTTCCTCTTCACTTGCCAATAGTCCCTTACTACCACAAATCTAACATTGTTGTCTTTTTTTTTTTTTGGCATATCCTATCACACTGTTGGAGCCCCTCTAGCAATCAGTATTATTAATCCCTTTTTCCTATTATTAATCCCCTTTTCCTCTGTCTCATATACAATGCTGAATATCCAGCCTGAAATACTTTCTTGTCAAATTCATATGCTCATTTTTTTCCAATTAATTTCCTGAAGCATTGCTATTTGCACTCTGCATTTCTTAGCATAATTCAATACTCTTTTCTTTTTGTCTATACCTGCAAGGCCATATACATTCCAATATAATATAGATAGTGCGGCCATTATGATAAACAGTTATTGTTTTCACCTAATATACATTGTTTTGAATGTGTATTTCCAACTTTTGTCTTATATGCAATACTAATATTTGGCAGACTGATCTTTTATACAGTTGTCTCTTCTCATCTCCATTTGACCCTGTGTCACACACTATGTGGACTTTTTGTCGCAAGCAATGGTCTCTCTCTTTTAACATATCCTTAAATCTTACTACATATGAGTTCTGGTGGCACCTATCCAAGTATACTAGTTGCACAGCCTTTAGATAAGAGTCACTGTCAGGAACTCCAAGGCTTCCTTTACTTTTAGGCAGTGTTACCTTCTCCCAAGCAACTCCAGATTTAGAGTTGTCCCACAAAAAAAGCTCTGTATAATTTAATATCCATGTTTACATCATATTTGCTAAAAATAGCCCAATGGATCATCCCACTCACACTTTTATCAAATATTCAGAATATGAAAATAAATTAATCTAAACTAGTTTTTTAACTGTGTAACTTATTCTGAATCTGTGCTTCATTCTGGCAAGTATTACATGCTCCTTTGTGCTCAATTAGCCATTAAGCTTGATCACACTCATTTAATAATAGCCTCTGTTCAGCTACGCTGTACTGATGGACAGTCTTCAAATTAACAGTGACACACACACACACACACACACACACACACACACACACACACACACACACACACACACACTATGACATATTAAGTCCCATTGAGGATACAAATATATTATTGACTCACTGTTAAAAGAAGTGACCCTTACCTGCCATATCTAAAAAATAATTAAAAGGAATTAAAAGGAATTATGACTTCAAAAGGAAATTCAGAACAATTACTGCTGAAATGTCCTTTGATCTAATTCAGTGTTTATCTAATTTTTATGAGACATATCAGAAATATAATGAGTGTTGTATTGTCTGATGTCCTGCACTATGCACAGCATGAATCTGGGGAAATGCAACTACTGCATATTTTGTGACATTTTCTTCTTAAATAGAGTTATTATTTTTACTTTTTTATTCATTTAGTAAGAAACTGAAATTGTACCACATGTATTTACTACACCCTTTTTAAGTATACCAATGACATAATTTTGTTGCTTTAGGACATACTTTTAGAAAAATGTCATTCTGTGGGAAAAGTGATACCATTTTGCTCATAAAATGGAAAATAATGGCATGGCACATTTTGGCTGCAAAAGAATCTTAATTAAACCACACTACTGTTATTTGTCAAGCTATCACAACCTGCACAGACAAACACATTGTTAAGCTTCATTGTTAAATGAGCATTGCCTTGCAGTATTTTTTATGACTGCTGAGCTATGTCCTTGACCTCTGATATGTTATGCATTTACAGATAGAGTGTTGCAGAGCACAGTTCATTAGGTTCATTGGCTATACTACATGGGAAAAGAGTAATCTGCAAAATTTGACAGACCTTTATGGACCGCTTAAGTGAGACATTCAAGGTCTTGCATATGAAAACCTTGTAAATAGACTGATGTTTTTATACCCACATTGCTATTTTGTTTTCTTTTTGATTAACTACTGTGAATTATAAATTGTTACATTTTTGAGAGGGGAAGCCATTTGTAATTTGCATTTTCAGTCTTTATCCTTCCTTTAAAGTTGTCAGCTTTTGTTATCAGGTAGGTTAAATGTGCACTTCTAAAAGTCTTCCCATGTGGTTAACATATACACAGTTGGTAAGTTCGTTTAACTGGGTGTTGTAATTGTTTTCCCCAACACACAATTATATAAGGTCACTTTACTCAACAAGACTAGGGAATTCTGTAGGAAGGTGATCACCAACCTTCATTTACTCTAAATACTTGCTTTATCTTGTTCAGAACTGTTTACCCAGTAAATAATGGATGGTAAGCCAGAAATTCAGTCCTGGTCCATTGCTCAATGGACCATAAACATACTTGTGCTAGGCATACACATGCAAGTAATTCACGCAAGTCACCTGCTGGCATGTCTCTGGGATACAGGAAGAAGTCAGAACACCCACAAAAACCTATATAAGCACAGTGATAACAGACTGTGAACAGAAAACACCAAAGCTGGGAATCAGATTAGAAAGCCAACAGCTGTGAAGCAGGGTTGCAATACTATGCTATCCATCAGCAGTAACTTTAAGTCAGTTTAAGGCTCATCAGTGACTAGGGTAAAGCTGAATCTGTGACAGAATGAAATCTGCAACCCCACCAAAAAAATGATCTGTACTAATCAGTAAAAGGCCTTTGAAAAACAGCAAAGATCCCTGTGCTCATGGCAAACAATGTCCTCTTTATTGATCAAGTTTACCAGATAATAGACTGAAGAAATACAAAAAAAAAATGTTGTAGACATGAAAGAAGTTGTGGAGGTGACATACATAAATATTAACAAGTTCCTAAAATGTTAGTGAATAGATCAGATAGTCTGACAGTGGGCCCTAGGACAATAGCATGGGCAAACATTGGCTAAAAAATAGGACAGAAATGGTTAGAGTCAATGTAATCCATTCAGATGAAAAGATGCATACCTGGCCTCCACAAGACACAGTATAGGATCAACAGTTTTGTGAAAGATATTTAGGCAAAATCACTGATGAACGGTAAAACAGCCTAGCATATTTGTAACTAAACATTATGCACCACAGGAAACTGACATATACATGAACCATAATAAATTCACAATATTTGATTTGATTTGATTTGTTTTGCCAGCAAAAACTTTAAATAAAATGTGCTTGTTTCAACACAAGACATGTCTCTTATAGATTGCAGGTGAGCAAAGAAACTGCTGAATACCAACAGACAACTGACTTTATGATTTTGCTAATACTGGCAAGGTAGGCACTCAACTCATAGATGTGAATGGTAAAGTCTGTCTTCATACACTACTATTGAGTTTCCTGAAAATCATCAAACTCTTTTGAAAAAAAGTTCTTCCTCAAACTGACTGCATATCTCCCATACCTGCTAAAAATCCACTCGACTCCTGATTTAATAAGTATCCCAAGAAAACATATATCCCAACCCGCAGACATTGAAAATAAGTATTTGGCTCTTTAAAATTAGGTCTACCCAATCAAAAATGAGGACACCTAATTATCATAAAATTTGCATACTGAGCAGCATATAACTATGAGTACTTCCAGTAGGATTGTAGAATGCTACTCAGAAACACATTTAAAAAAAAATGGGAGTGACAAAAATCATGCAAAATATGCACATACCATCACTTCAGATGTTTGATCAATCATAGTGCAGCAGACATCCAACATGGCTGCACACTGGTCAACAGCATATTTTCAGCTTTCCCAGTGTGAAAACAGACACTAAGAAAAATGGGCCATTGAAATTTTCAGTTTAGGTACTGGCTAATAAGTACACTGCCTGGATACCAGTAAAAAATACATTTTGAGAGTCTGAAAGAAAATTAATCAGAAAAGATAAAGAGAAAACACTGGCTGAGAAATTCCCAACAAAAAGCAATGCAAGCTTCAGCTTTGCTGCAATAGATGGCTTCCGGTAGCTTAGAGGAAAATATATCAAATGTACTCAGAGGTGATTGAAGTCAATGAAACACTTAAGGAATATATAAGCTCAAATAAACAAAAGACTGGAAAAAATACAAGAAGATTTAGCTTAAAAAAGTGCAAAAATCAGAGGTTGAAATGAAAAAAAAGGCTGGCTGAGTACTCTCAAGAAGAGCAGTTTCAGAAAATAGTGGAGTTAGAAGACAGAGCACTCACAGAAAACATGAAATTTTCTGCTGTAGCAGAGAAACTGAAAGGAAAAGACATTAATTTTATGAAAGAACAAATATGCAACTGGACTGAAGAATTTGTTCATTGAATGGACACATTGACTGCATGCTCCAAACCTGGCAAGGAGTAAGCAACCAAAACTTGCATTAATAAAGATGCACTCAAACCAGCAATAAGAGTTGATCCTGACAAAACTGTGGCAGAAAGGAAAAGTATTAAAAATTAGAGATGGCAGACTGTGGAAAATGATTATTCACCATACACCAGGCAGAAGGAGATTCTGCTTCTCATTCTTATGACAATAACACTCATAAAGACTTTGCCAGTGAAACTATTCTACTGTCCATAGGAACATGGTTGGGAGACAGTAAATGCACATAACTTGACTAGAAGATTCAGGAGTACCTTGGACTTGAACCAAAGTCAGGTTCTGGAGATGACCTGGAAGAAGACCAGCAATACTGAAAATAGTAAATAAATGGGAAATTTAAAGCAGCAATCATATTTGTGAAATATGGCTTTGCAAGAAAAAGTGGCTGAGAAAGAATGAAATTTTGTTGACTTTGTGGGTGGACTGTAAAGCATATACCCTACTTTATGTCATTAATATTTAGAAGAGCACTAAGAGAAAACGTGACTGTAAGGAAAACAATGTTTTCTCTTATTAGTAGTTGCACAAACCATTTCATGATATAAACTGCATGTGCACTTTGCAGTCAGGGGTATTTTAAATGTGGGTGGGTCATTTTCAGTAACTGTTGTTTATGTTAAAATATTAAAGGAAACAATTATTTTTTTCTTAGTTTTAAGAAATATACCTTTTACACTATAACAATATGTGAAATGCTGGAGAGAAGCAAATGTATGTTAACTTAATACTGTGACATTGGGCTGCTGGGGTGGGGTGTAAATGTGCACTGATTACATTATATGTAGAATTAAGATAATTTCCCTTATTTTTACAAAGGTATGGTTTAAGCTATAAACAAGTTTTTGTAACCAAATAGGCTTGCAAAATAAAACAAAATTATGAAAGCCATGACAAATGCTAAGTTTCTTGCATCTGAAAAGATTCATTCATGCATCTGCAAACTTGTTAGCTATTATTTTCATTGCTGACTAATTTTCCATGGAAAGAAGATGTCTGCAGGTGGGGTCTATGTCAAAAGATCGACTTTCAAAATAGTCACATTTCATATAATAGAACTCATATGATTGACAATTTAAAAAGTCAAACATAAGTCTATTCGCTTAAACAGTGGATTGTCCTGAGACTGTGGTACAGTGGGGGTCAGGAAATATACCCTTTTCCCCACTGTAGTGCAATCACAGAATTAGTATGTACAATTAGCACTGGTGGCCACGATGGTGCAGTGGTTAGCATTGGCGTCTCACAGCAAGAGGTTCTCCAGTTCGATCCTCGGCTGGGGTGCCTTCTGTGCGGAGTCTGCATGTCCTCCCTGTGGTCACGTGGGTTTCCTCCGGGTGCTCCGGTTTCCTCCCACATCCCAAAGACATGCTGCAGGTGGATTGGACACTCTAAATTGGCCCTAGGTGTGAGTGCGTGTATGTGTGCCTTCTGTGGAAGGTTGGGCGCCGGGCGGGCAACTCGACACTGTAAAACTCCACTGCCAATCATGAGCGGACAGGTGATCCGCTGTGGCAACCCCTACCCAGGAAAAAGCTGAAAGAAGAAGAATCAGCATTGGGTGGGGGGGGTTTCAGGGGCACTTGCCTCCCTGCTAAAATGCTGTTTTTGCGTTTTTACATATGTTCAACTTTTCAAATAGTCGATCATATGAAATTTGACTATTTAAAAAGTTGACCATATGGCATAGAGCCAGGCAGTTGCAAGCAGTAAATATTGAGAGTTTTGAGTACTATTTGCAGAAAGAAATGCAAAATTTAAAGGTATAATAGCAAGCAACTGAGTGAAAAATAAAGCTTGAAATTATGAGAAGTGAATAAGACAGAAACCTCTCCAGCAGCCTTAATATCTTAATGCATTTAATACAAAAGTACACAACTTAGCTCTATTTAAAAGTAGCTAATGCAGTTTTTCTTAGGGCTGAATTTTAAAGCTGTTTTTCTCACCTGGGAGGGGAATAGAAATAAAAAACACACAGAAATTAGTGTAAGGTGGATTACAGGCTCATACATGTGCTTTAATAAAGATAACCTTAATATTAGATTAGGTAATGTCTGTGAATGCAGCTACTGATTTGGGGAAATTGCTCTTATCTGGAGGGTTAAACTTAATTTGTTGAAAATGTATATAGTTTTGTGTATTCTTCTAAGTTAATATGGGATGGGGGTGTTCCGAACATGGTTTTATTTTTTTTTCTCTTTTTTTTGAGAGCTTTCGTTAAAGGAAAAAAGGCTTGAAATGTGGCATAGGTTCAAATGGACAAGAGAAGAAACGGTATAAAAGATTTGTCTGCCAAACAGTGTGTGCAAGTAAGGCAAAAGTTGGAAATACACACAAAAAACGACACATATAACATTTGGGAACAATAACCTTTTATCATAACAGCTACTCTGTTCATATTATCTTGGAATGTAAACGGCCTTACAGGTATAGACAAAAAAGGAAATAGTATTGAGTTATATTAAAAATGAAGAGTTAAAAAACAATATTTAAAACACATTTGGAAAGAAATGACCATGTGGATTTGACAAAGAAAGGATTTCAGTATGCTTATTCAGAAGAATATTAAGGAATAAGGAAAAGAGGGATACTAATTGCTAGAGGGGGCTCCAATAGTGACACCAGAAAAAATGTGGATTTATGGAAGTAAGGGGTTACTGGAATGGGAGGGCAGTTACACTGGCACATATTTATATTTCACCAAAAACTATTATTAAACATTAGAAAGTATTGTGAGAAATGATTAGCTTTCAGCAGGAAATATTATTTACAGGTGGGGACTGGAACTTGATTTCCAATAGTATGGATGTAGCAGGGGTCCTAGAAGGGAAAATATAACAAAAGAGGGCAGTTTTTTGAAGAACTTAATGAAAATATTTGGTATGGAAGATGTGAATTCAGTAGTAGGAACTTGGAATTTACATATTATTCCCCAAGGGTCAATATCTAAGCTCGCTGGATAGAAATTATATTTCACAGGAGCATATTCATTTAATAGAAAGCTTTGACACAATTAATAGTTATTCTATATCATGCACAGAAAAAAAAGAAGATAAAAATACAAGGTTGTTGTTGTTTGTCTTTCGGCTTTTTCCCGGTAAGGGGTCGCCACAGCGGAACTCCAGTCCTCTAATGATTGGCAGTAGATTTTTACGAAAAACCGAGGTGCCAGCTCGACGCCCAACCTTCAACAAAGGCACGCTCATTTACGCACGCATGTCTTTTGAACACTACCCAACCGCGGGGAGGACATGCAGACTCCACACAGAAGGCACTCCCAAGCCCAGCCGAGAATCGAATGGGAGAACTTCTTGCTGTGAGGTAACAACACTACCGCTGTACCACCGCAGCATGATAAAAATACAAGGTAATGAAGTAAAATGAGACATTGGCATTTTCCCACCTGTTAAAAAGTGAAGAATTTAAGGAATGAGTAATGCAAATTATTTGAAAGTTATTTGGGAAGATAGAAATTTCTTCAGAAAAGATAACTAGTGAGTGAGATAAAATTAAAATTGAGTTTAAATAGGGCAGAAATAAAAAAGAAAAGAGAAATGGTTAAGAAGTAATAAGAATTATATAGAGGGGCTGACACAGATTAACCTATTACTGAATAAGGAGCATCTCACAGAACAAGAAAAGGAGCAATTGCAGACTGCTACAGAGGAAATAAGGGAATACTTGGATAATATACATTGACTGTCGTTTGCTGTTAAGCAATTATTTTTTGATAACTCCAGAGAACAAATACTTTTAGCACAATGGCTTAGGTAACAGGAAGTAGAAAGAGCTATCACTAAACTTAGGGAGCCTATGACAAGAAAAATAACAAGAGATTTTTTGGAAATTTTATGAACATTTGTATAAAGCAGAGGAATGTGGAAACTAAAAAAGATCACAAATAGAAATACTTATGGTTGATTTAACTATGCCAACATTAGAGGAAGATGAGGCACAAAAACTAATAGTTAAGATAGGTGAAGATGGGGAAAAATGGTGACGTACATTTAATCTGCAGATGGATTGTTTTTGTAAGTTGGAAGTTAGAAGAGAAGAAAGTGATAAAGATCCAGGAGAATTTGTTTAATACTATTTTAAAAGGAGAGGAAGCACCAGCATCTTAGAAGAAAGCTTTGGTGGCTGTATTACACAAAGAACATTAAGAATCACCTGACCCAGGTTCTTATAGACCAATTTTAATTGTTAAACCATGGTCATAAACTGCATAATTCTATACTAGCTAAAAGAATGGCAGAAGTGCTGCCAAAATTGAAAGTTGTGGATCAACGTGGCTTTGCAGAAGGGAGAAAGGCAAGCATTTTCATCATTAACACAACTGATGATCCAAAGAGAATCAGAATGCAAGAAAATCTCACTGTTGGTGGGTCTTGAAGCAGAGAAAGGATTCAAAAGAGTTTTTTTTTAAACACCTTTATTGAATTACCTCTTGTGACACAGGCAAACTTAACAGGTATATAAAACTCATCAATCCATATTAATAATATCACATTTATAAACATTATACATCACATATATGGTTATATACCATACACTCTAAGCAGTATTACCTAAATTATTCAATATTTGCCTTTTCTTAAACCTTATTTCTCCTCCAAAACAGTTTTCTTCATTACTGTTTCCAAAGTTTCCATTTTTTCTATGTAATTTACTCCTACTCTTTTCTAAAGATCCCACATCCTGTTCTTTTTTCTCTGTTGCAATATTCACTACTTCAAGTAGATTTAGATTTAATTTTCCATTTTCTAATAATTGCTTTTTAGGCAGGCACCAGAGTTAAATTTAATAAGGCCTTCCTATATCAACACAATTCAGATCCTGTACCCCTGCTCAAAAAATACTTTTCTGAGCTATATCCATTTACTCATCAAGTATTCCTGATTGAGTATTCTGCAGGGAATTTTTAAAGTCTGCCAAATCATTACACTCCCAAAACATGTTCTCAGTTACCACTTTCTCCCCATCACACCTTCAATATTTGCAATGTACTTGAGGAAAAATTATTTGGAGTTGGCTAGGGGTATAAAAGTATCTATGTAAACACCTCCAGGCAAAAATTCTAAATCTTCTAAATTGTGTTGCACATTTTGGAGCCATACATATGCCCTCCCATTGTCTCTTTGTGAATTGCATATCTAATCACATTTCCCAATATTTTCTGACCTCTTATGATTAATTTCAATAGTTATTGTGTAATACTTTGCATGTCATACTAATTATCCATTTTTAAAAGCAACTTCTTGTCTATATTCAATTTAAAACTCAATCAGTGCAGGTCTTTCATTTATGATTCCCCTATCCCTTTCTCTTTGTATATACTCTGATATTAATCCCTGACAGGGAAGGCAATCACCAGCCTGCAATCCAAATGTCTTCTTGGCTTCTTCCCATTCTATTACCTTTCTTTCTCTCTCTGATTATTTCCTCCCAATACCTTGGTTCTTTTGCCATGTTTCTCCAGTAAATTCCAGCCCCCTTTTTTCTGTTCTCTGTACCCCTACCTGCAGTCATCCCTATTGGCAGAATCTCCTTTCTACATTCCCGTGTTGGCTTAGTTATTAGTATACTTTCTGATAGCTTATGAATATAATAAGGAAATATGTGCCCAAAATCCCTTTCTTTCCTTATATCTTGAATTACCCCCTGCTTCATCATCATCCCTTTCCACTTTGAATTGTATTTCTCTGCGTGCGGTATGTATAAGAGCCTTAACTACATATCTCTAAAATATCCCTTCAAATTATGTAATTCTAAACTTCCTTGTTCTATTGGGATGATCAGTTTATCTTGCTTGACTCTTGCCCTCTTCCCCTCACAAACAAAATCCTTCAACTCTTTATTAATTACTGTCCACAACTTCTCTGGTTGATAAAAAGTATGCCTGACCTGTGTATAAAGCTAAAGGAACTAAAAACTTTTTTTACTGCTTGGGTCTTGCTATCCATATCTATAGGCAAGAAATTCCAGTTTCTCAGTTTTTGTATTATCTTTTGTTTAGTGTAAACCCTCACATCCTTAGCTGCCATAACCAAATCTGTTTTAATCCACACTCCTAAATACTTCATTTTATCATGTCCCCATACATTTGGGTATTGCTGAACCAATTCATGTGTGAGTACATAGTTTATTGCTATAGCCTTTATTTTATATTCATTAATTTTATATCCAGAAAAAAATGACTGCCTCAGTATATTCTACAACACTAACGTCCTTTTCTTGTTCCATCGGGTAGAAAATGATATCATCTGTGAATAAAGCCAGTTTTTCCTTCAACCACGGTGGTGCAGCAGCAGCATTGTTGCCTCACAGCAAGAGGTTCTCCCATTTGATTCTCGGCTGTAGTGCGGGGAGTGCCTTCTGTATGGAGTCTGCATGTCCTCCCTGCTGTCAAGTGGCGTTCCGAAAGACATGCGTGAATGGGCATGCCTTTGTTGAAGGTTGGGTGTCGAGCTGGCAACTCGGCACCGTAAAAATCTACTGCCAATCATTAGCGGACCGGAGTTCCGCTGTGGCGACCCCTAACCGGGAAAAGCCGAAAGACCAACAACAACAACAACCATATCAACTATTCTTGAATATCAGAGTTCCTTATTTTCCATGACAATGATTCTAACTATAACGCAAGTAACAAGGGGAAGAGAGGACACCCCCACCTGGTTCCTTTGTTCAGACACAACTTACCAGAGAAGAAACTCCCACTTTAAGTTTTCCTCTAGTCCCTCATATATCCTTCTAATTAACCTTATCATTGTATAAGAAAATGCAAATAGTAAGCTGGGATCTTATGAGTACAGCAATGGAAGCATCTGCATTCCCTGATATAATAATAAAGTTAATCAGGAAGAAACATGAATGATCGGACACAAAAGTTACAGTGGGAGGGTTTCTCTTCATTAAGTTGTGATTGAATAGAGGAACCAGGCAGGGATGTCCTCTTTCTCCTTTGTTATTTTCATTATATTTAGAGCCACTGGCAGAGAAAATTAGGGACTCAGAAATTCAAGGATATAAATGGTAAAGTGATCAAGAAAAGTTGGCTTTATTTGTAGATGACATTATTTTATATTTGATAAATTCAGAAAATGACATTTTTCTGTTGAACATTTTGAGACAGTTTCACGTACTTTTGAGATATAAAACTAATGATGATAAAATAAGAAGTTATGTACTCACCATAACGTTCCATCTGAGTAGGTAGCTTCATTTGTCTGCAACCTGTGGGTCTTGGATCCGATATCGGATCCGAGCCGGCAACTTGTTTCAAGCTAATGGATCCGAGCTCCTAGCTCCTCCCCTCACCCATAATCCCCTACTAACCCTCCATGACCTCAGATCGAGTTTGCCCCTCAATATATACCCAAAAACGGGTATCCAACTAAAATAGATCCGAAGAAGGCCAGGGGGAAGGAGGGGAGGATGGTTGCAGACAAATGAAGCTATCTACTCAGATGGAACGTTATGTTGAGTACATAACTTCTTAATCTGAAGTAGGGAGTTCATTTGTCAGCAACCTGTGGGACAGAGTCCCCAACTACCTGAACCTTGGGTGGCCATCATGGAAGGATATTGCGAAGCACCGCAGAGCCAAAGGATGCTCTCCCTCTAGAAATCACGTCCAGTTTGTAGTGGTTAATAAAGGTATGAGATGAAGCCCAAGTGGCTGCCGAACAAATATCATCCAATGGAACTCTAGACTTGAAGGCCGCAGAAGTAGAGATGGAACGAGTGGAATGTGCGCAAACTCCTTCCAGTGCGGGTCTCCCAGAGGCTTGGTACGCCAATAGGATACATTGAGAAATCCAGCATGATAGAGATACTTTTGATATTGCTTTCCCCAAATTAAAATTGGCAAAGGAAACGAACAGCTGGTTGGATTGTCTATGACCAGCTGTTCTATGAGTATAAAAGCGAAGCTGCCTATGAACATCTAATGAGTGCAGCTTGTACTCTCCTTTATTCTGATATTTAGGGAAGAAAACCGGTAAATTTATGGATTGATTTATGTTGGTTTCTGACGCTATCTTGGGAAGAAAAGAGGGATTGATCCTGAGGTACACTCTGTCTGGGTGAAAGATCAAATAAGGAGGCTTCACAGAAAGAGCTTGAAGCTCCAAAACTCTTTTTGCTGAAGTGATGGCTACAAGGAATGCTGTTTTCCAGGACAAGAATTTGAGATCTACTGAAGCAGCGGGTTCAAAAGGTGGAGCAGTCAAGGCTTGAAGAACTAGTGAAAGATCCCACTGTGGTACGGCTTCTTTTATAGGGGGTCTAAGCAAGAAGGTGCCCTTGAGAAAGGTTTTACACAACTTGGCCGACATCAAAGGCCCTGTATCATGTCCCACATGGTATTGTGAGATGGCTGCCAATTGCACTTTGACAGTTGAACAACTAGCGCCTTCCTGAAAAAGTTCGGTTAGGAAGTCTAATATGGATGGAAGAGGAGCCGTAAAGGGATGTAGATCATGATGCTCCGCCCAGATGGAGAAACGTTTCCATTTACTGCGGTACACTTTCCTGGTGGAGGGCTTATGCGCTGCCACAAGGATGGCTTTGACTGGTGAAGAGATACCGGGAGTCCTGACTAAGAGTGGAACTGGAGCAACCAAGCCGTCAGTTTCAGATTGTCCAGGTTTGGGGTCGGTAAGTTCGACGGATGGGAGATTAGATCCGGACTGGGATCCAGAATCCAAGGAGGATTCACTAGGTGAGACCACAGGTAAGGGAACCAAATTTGCCGAGGCCAGAATGGGGCAATGAGGATCATCCTTCTCCCCAACCGGGAGGCTTTCTGTAAGAGTTGCAGCATCAGGGGTAGAGGAGGATAGGCATAAAGTAGACCGGGTGGCCAAGCATGCACCAGAGCGTCTCTTGGAGTTTCCCCTGGAGGGGGAATCAGAGCGAAGAAACTGCCGCATTTGGTGTTTGAGGGAGACGCAAAAAGATCGCAGCAGGGTTGCCCCCATATTGCGAATATCTGCTTCGCTATTAGTGGATTGAGAGACCACTCGTACGGGGTAAGAAGGGTGCGACTGAGTTTGTCCGCTAGGATGTTGGTCCGTCCAGGAATGTGCGTTGCAATCAGAAAGCGGTTGGTGGAGATCGCCCATTCCCACACTCTCATGGCTTCACGGCATAGAGGGTAAGATCTGGTTCCCCCCTGTTTGTTGATGTACCAGACAACCGACATGTTGTCCGACTGAATTGCAATCGTTCCTATGGGGAGGAGATCCTGAAGTGCTTGCAATGCGAACAGCACTGCTCTCATCTCCAGAACGTTGATATGCAGGGAGGTCTCTGTGTCGTTCCACGTGCCTTGGACCGTCCTGCCTGAATAATGCCCCCCCACCCGAGGCGGGAGGCGTCCGTGGTCACCGTGGCGAGAGGGGGAGAGGTGCAGAAGGGACGGCCCGTATGGAGGTCCGAAGTTTGGAGTCACCATAATAGAGCCCTCCTGCAAGCCTTGCTGATAGCAATGGGGTGGTGAAGAGGAAGGGATAGAAAGGACCATTGCACTAGAAGTGTCCATTGCAGTACCCGCATGTTCAGACGGGCGCATGGAAGGAGCGTAATCGCTGCCGCCATGGAGCCTAGTGCCCTCAGGACCAATTCCGCTGGTGAAGTCTCTGATTGGAGGATAGCCCGCACATGGAGTTGCAAATTCCGGATTCTCTCGGAAGTTAGAAAGGCTCGTAGCTCTCTGGTGTCTATTCTGGATCCTATGAATTCTATGACTTGTGTCGGGGCCAGAAGGGATTTGTCGGCATTGATGGTGATGCCTAACTGTGGGGCTAGGCGGAGAAAGAAATCTCTGGCTGAGCAAAGTAGATGCCTTGTTGGAGCAGTCAGGAGCCAGTCGTCCAGGTACGGAAAGACCTGTATTCCCTGGAGTCTCAGGTGGGCCGCAATCACTGCTAATACCTTGTTGAACACCCTGGGGGCTGTGGTGAGGCCAAAGGGAAGGACCCTAAACTGGTAGTGACTGGCTCCCAGCCGGAAGCGGAGGAACCTCCTGGATCGTCTGTCCATTAGAATGTGGTAGTACGCATCCTTGAGGTCTATAGAGCACATCCAATTGTTCTCCCTTAGAAGGGGGAGAATAGATTGAAGAGTGACCATTCGGAATTTTTCCTTGGTTACTGACAGGTTCAAGCGGAAAGGTCTAGGATCGGTCTCAAGTCCCCATCTTTTGGCACCAAAAAGAACCTGGAGTAGAACCGTAATCTGAGCTGGTCTTGGGGGACGGGCTGGATGGCTCTTTTTCTTAGCAGCTGCTGAATTTCTGCGGCTGCGGCCTCCCTCTGATCGGGTGGAACATCGGGGAGGTTCTTGAATTTGGGGACATGGAGTAATGGTATTTTGTACCCTCTGGATATAATGCGAAGCACCCAGTGGTCTGTCGTGATGGACTCTCATGCCGCTAGGTGCGCCGAGAAGCGCCCCCCTGACTGCCTCCAGAGTGGAGCAGCCGGGCAACCCTTCAGGGCTGCTGTGTGGGCCGTTCAGAGAAAGGTTCTCTGGACCCAAAGTTTGTCGGAGCCCCTCTGCCCCTGGGGCGGCGTCCTCCCTGTCTTCCTCTGCCACGGAAGGACTGGTTGTCCGGAGCAGGTTGGGAATGTTGCGATTTCCGGAACCACATCTTCTTCTGACCCTTTTGGTTCTTCGAAAAGGACCGCTGGGGAGCAGAGAAATGGACTCAGACGGCAGACAACGTCTTCCCGTCTTTTTCGCTCTGGACAAGAGTCTCGCGAACCGTTTTGCCAAATAGGGCAGAACCATCGAAAGGGGTGTTCGCAAAAGACGCTTTAAAAGGCTCCGGAAAGTCACAATGACGGAGCCAGGCCTGACGTCTCATGACTAGGCCTGCTCCGCTAGCCCTAGCGGCTCCCTCTGTGGCGTGGGACAACAGCCGCATAGAGGTATTTGAAATTGATCTCTGAGTGGCCATTCGGGAGAAGTACAATTGCTTGTCATCCACCGACATGGACTCAGGAGGGGAGGCAGCGTATTCTTTGATAAGATCCCACTGCATCCTGATGACGTGTGCCATATAGTTCAGAGACCTTACCGAGAAGGTCGCTGAACTAAAAACTCGCTTCCCTAAGCGGTCCATCGAGTGGGACTCCTTGCTCGGTGGATGGACTGAGGGGCTGTCCTGAGGCAGTTCCCTCTTCGTGGCTGCCGCCGTCAACATGGCCCTTACTCCAGTGCGATCGGTCTGAGGGGGGGCTAAGTATTCTGTCCGGGCGTTTTGGTATTGGCTCCATGGTGTCCGGATCCTTCCACGCCCTGGTGGTAATGAGGTCCACCAAGGGGTCGGCCGGAGGGGACACCCAAGAGGTAGACGGGCCTGCTTCGAATGCCTCCAGAAACACGGACTCGTTGGAGGAAGACTTGGGGGCAGACCACCCACCTCTGATCCTAAGCATCTCCATGATGTCTCCAAAGGAGACATCCTCAGGGGGTGATCTTGGGGAGCCTTCCCCTTCCTCCAAGTCTGTGTCCTCAGTTAAGGACTCAGGGGAGTCCACGTGCCTCCTCTTGCACTTATGCTTGCGGGGCACTTCCTCGGGGGGGCTGTCCGAGGAGGCCTCGCCAGCTACATCCTGTTCCAATGGAACCATCTGGGACATTGAAGCAGGCTGTCCCTTTGGCCGGGTGATGGAAGCCTGGCCCAGCAGAGAGGGAGTGCAGGGAGGAGCCGAGACAAGGACCGGGGGTCCGGATGCTCTCAACAGAGCCCTCTCCACAACATCAAAAGCCGAGGGGGAACCACTCTCTCTTGGATCTGAAAGTAGGTTCCCACTCGGATCCGATGAAGGGATCGGAACCGACGCCGAGACCATCGGATCCAAAGGACCAGTGCGCTCCGACCTGGATGGAGCCGAAGGCACACTGAATCCCTCGGATCCAAAGCTCGGCCCACGGCTCCGAGAGGTCGGATCCGACAGGCTTGAGGGCAGGGTCGGATCCGAAGTACCAAGTACTGTCGGCGCCGACCCACCCTCGGCTCCAACGCTGCTCGGCTCCGAACGCTGTGAACCCGGATAGCGGGTCGGAGAAGGAGCAATAGGATGGAAAAAAGGTGTCGAGCTCCCCCCCGAAGGAGGGGGGGAGTCAAGAGCACTCCCATCTGCAGCTGGGCCTGGATGAACCTTCGCATCATCCGGTCCAAGTCTGCATCGGACATACTAAAGGTCGATCTCGAAGAGGTCACCGAGGCAGGCCTGGAATGCCACCTCGATGGAGATCGAGCCTCCTCCTCCTCAGGCCCTGGAGAGAAACAAGGGGATCGGAGCCGAGGAGGAGGAGACCTAGAAGCAGTGGAGGGAGAAGCCCGCTTAGCTGGTGGGGCCGAAATGGAGGTCTCGGCCCGCCGCTTGTGGTGCTTCTCCCTCCGTTTCTCCCTCCTGGCCTCCCTGTCCTCCGACACTTTAGCGGGAGTTTGAGTCCCGGACGGAGGAAGGGGGCCAGGAATGGCAGCAACCACAGCCTGTGGTGGAGCCACGGGAGCAGCGGAGGCCGGAGCCAAGTCCGGGGGTAAAATTCCCGCCAAGACCAGCTTCGACCTCCGCTCTTTCAGTGCCCTGGGGTTGAACGCTGCACAAATGGTACAGCCTGAGGTGAGGTGTTCAACCCCAAGGCACGCACCGAGTGTGGCCATCAGCCGGGGAGAGCTTATGGCCACACTCGGTACATTTAGAAAAAATGGCTTTTGGGGCCTCAGCCATACTTAAAGAAAAGTAATGTAACACACACACACAGGCCCCAAAACACAACACACAACACACACACTCTAACGACCAGCGAAGGGAGGGAAAACTACTTAAAAGAAATTATTTTTACTCTAAAGGGAACCTTACACTTACACACTTAATATTTTTGAGAAAAAATAAGACAGTTGACAGAAAAATATCAACTTAACTGCCAAGTACTAGACAAGCTCACAGGAATCCAGCTATCCACAAAAGCGGCAAACTAGATCTGAGGTCATGGAGGGTTAGCAGGGGATTATGGGTGAGGGGAGGAGCTAGGAGCTCGGATCCATTAGCTTGAAACAAGTTGCCGGCTCGGATCCGATATCGGATCCAAGACCCACAGGTTGCTGACAAATGAACTCCCTACTTCAGATCAAAGATTATAGCTATTATGTACATACACACACAAATAGGTTCAGCAATACCCATATTTTATATGCACATGAAAAGGTGAAGTATTTAGAAGTATGAATTAAAAAGGCTTGATGTACGGCTGCTACAGATATATGGGAAGAGACTAAGCAACATATAATGGAAAAACTGAGAAACTGGAAGTTCTTGTTTATGGATATGGATAGTAAGATACAAACAGTGAAAATGCTTTGAATCCCTTTAATTTTAAATACAGATCAGGCATATTTTTATCAACCAAAGAAGCTGTGGACAATAATTAATGAAGAGTTGAAAAAATGTATTTGGGAGGGAAAGAGGACAAGAGTTAAATGTGGAAATTTGATCTTCACAACAGAAGAAGGTGGTTTAGAAACGCTTGATTTCAAGGAAAATGTTAGAGCTACACAGTTAAGGCCCATATATATATATATATATATATATATATATATATATATATATATATATATATGTCTGTGTGTGTGTGTGTGTGTGTGTGTGTGTGTGTGTGTGTGTGTGTGTGTGTGTGTGTGTGTGTGTATAAAATACAAGGTTCTAATTCAAAGTTGAAAGGGATAACAATGAAGAAGATGGGGAGTTCAAGAAACGTCAAGAGAGTGGGATTTTGGATGTAGATCCTTAAGGAGAAAATTAACATCCATAAAGAATATGGCACTAATAAATTTGCAAAAACATTCTAAGATCTATGCCAATATAAGAATGGAGAAAGGAGATTTTGATGACTGCAAGTAGGGGTATTAAAAACAGACTAAAGGGGGGTTGAATTTACTGAAGAAAACTAGCAAAGGAATCAAGGTATTGGGAGCAAGTAAATAGAAATGGAAAGGTAACAGAGTGGAATGAGGCCAAGAAATTTGGACTGCAAGTTAGAAACTGCCTTCCCAATCATGGACTGATGGCAAAGAGGAAGGGATAAAGGAGTCTTAAGTGTAAGATCTGTTCTGGCAGAGCTTTTAGTCAAATTAAGAACAGAAGCTGCTGTTACAAAGGGATGATTAGTATGCCATATAAAATATGGCATGGTAACTACAACAAGTATTAAGAGGAGGTTAGAAAAGATTGGGAAAAACAGAAAAGTAATTTACAAGGGAACAATGGGAAGACATATTTATGGTTCCCAAATATGCAAAAAAAAAGTCCAGAAGGTTTAGGACTTTTATTTTTAAGTGTTTGTGTAGGTATTTTTATATCCCAAGCAGACTTCAAAGTATTTTTCCTCAGGTAGATAGCAAATGTTTCAGGTATGATGGGGAATAAAGAGGTAAGTAGGAAAACGTTTTTTGGGAGTGTAATGAGTTGGTAGATTTTAAATATTCCCTACAGAATACTCTGTCAGAAACACTGGGACATGGGATTTGAATTGGGTACACTTAACAAGGCCTTATTAAGTTTAATTCCACTGTATGCCAGAAAAGCATTTACTAGAAAATAGAAATTATAATGTAAACTAATTACATTCAAAGTTCTGAATATTGTAAAAGAGATAAAAAAAACATTACAACAGGGAAACAGCAATTTACATAGAAGTAAACAGAATTTGTGTTAACAATACATGCGGAATAATACTCATGAGGAATGAGGTTTAAGAGGAGGCAGGAGTCGAACAATTTATGCAATGATGGACTGAATGACAGTTAAAAAGAAATAACAACACACGTACTGTATAATGTATATAAATGAAAAATGTTAACACAGTTTTATATTAATATATGCGTGTTTATGTCTTACTTAATAATTTAATAAAGGGTCTAAAAAACATAACCAGGGCAGGAGGGCAAGTAATAAAGCAAAAGCAGATAATCCTTGCATTCTTTGTTGAAAGACATGTATTTTGGTCAACTCTTTTTCTCCTTTCGGCTTTTTCCATTAAGGGGTGGCACAGAGGAACAATGGTCCACAAAATGACTGGCAGTGGAGTTTTACAGTGTCATGTTGCCAGCCCAGCAAACAACCTTCCACAGAAGACACACACATACACACACACACTCTTACATGTATCTTGGTCAATAAAGAAGCAAAATTCTGCAAGACAAACATGAGCTAGTGATTAAAGATAGTACTCTTGGTCAAAAGTTGTATTTCCCTATTCTCTTGTCAGCTCAGACAACTGAACGGCTTCAACACCTTTACCACCATAAACCCATTTATTCCTTCTTTAGTTGGATCATGGTTCTATCACAGGTGCATCACCAAGCTAAGTCAAATGAGAGCTGGGTCCATCCATGAGTAGGATAATAGCCTTACAGCCAAATTATTCCCTGACTCGAGTGGACACACCGGCTACAAAAAAAGTAGTAACTGGCTTGCTAGGAGTGGACCAGTCTTACAGTTCCAAGTTGATCCCATCTTTAACTTTCCTACCAATAATTGCTTATGGAGCTCCAAAACTGTGCTACTGTGTAAGGTAGTTCATATGTTTGCCATACACTGCAGCACTGGGGAAATCAATAAGCTCTTATGGGAGATACACCTAGAGTCCTGCAGGTGTTACCAGTGCAGAGATCCCAATCCATATCCCTTCCCAAAGGGACTGGCGAGCTGGCAACAGTCAGTCACTTTCATTTTCCTCTGACTGGCCCTTCCAGAATCCTTGCTGCTAGTCAAATGTGTTAGCTGGCTGACAGAAAGGGCTTCATCCCTCTATGCCATGGAGCTGAGCACTCTTAGGCCATATTCTACGAGTGAGTGTGAGCAAGTTAAGTATGGTACCTTTGGTTTAGTAAGTTATGTTAGAAAATATGGGATTTAGAAGAAGTGGTGACAAAGACTACAACAGTTAAGTTCTAAAATCAATTAAAAAGGACTGAATTGTTTCCATTGATGGTGGGGACTGCCGGAAAGGGAGACATATACAGGAAAACAAAGAAAGAATAATGCCTAGATTTCTGTTACCATATTCATATATTTATGACATTCTCTGGTACCAGTAGCTAGAACTATTGTAGTAATATAATCTGTTTTATGTACAGATCCATATAATGAGTCCATAGCATACTAAGAAATCATGGAGTTGAAGGGGGGTTTGAATCCTGCATTTACAATGGGGAGATGCAGTGTCCCACACATTGCCTTTCATAAAGTAAACACATCTTAGAGAAAGGGGAATTTCCCCTGCAGTAACTTTTTTTTTTAGATAAGAAACATCTTTATTAAATTACCACGTATGACACAGGCATTCATACATCTATATAAATGAAAAAACTTGTTGACAATATTTTAGTTGCAAGTATTATACATCACAAACCATACTGACATAATTTTAGTTGTAAATATTATACATCACTTATAATCTATCCAGTCATTGTCAAACATTTCATAGCTCATTCAAATCCTGCCTTTTTTTAAACCCCATTCCTCCTCTACACGTGTTTCCACAATTCCCATTTTTTCTATGGAATTTGCTCCTACCTTTTCTAAAGCTCCCAGTTCCAATTGTTTTATCTCTGTTACTATATTCACTACTTTAGTACAGTTAGTTTAGACTTTGATTTACATTTTCTAGTAATTACATTTTTGGCAGCCACCATAATTAGACAGAGCAAGACCTTACTATGTCTAGGCAATTCTGATTCTGTATCACAGTTCAAAAAATAATTTCCTTCGTTACACCAATTTGCACACCCAGTATCTCTGACAGTGTAGTCTGCAGAGAATCTTTAAAGTCTGCCAACTCATTACACTCCCATAAAATATGTTACCTCTTTCTTCCCTACCACATCTCCAACATTTTCTGCCTACCTCAGGAAAACTTCTTTGGAGTCAACTTGGGGTATAAAAATACTGATATAACCACTTCCAGGCAAAGATCCTGAATCCTCTAGACCAGTGGTTCCCAAACTTTTTCGATTTGCGGCTCCCTTGTTGAATCCAGGTTTTCCCAAGGCACCCCCCCCCCCTGTCAAATTATAACTAGTCTATATATGTTATTCAATAACTGAAATAAGCCTTTACAAAGTTTACTTATAACTACCCTCTGGTATGACTGTTAAAGGCTAGTGCTATAATTTGTCATTATCAAAAAAATGACCAGAATGCATACCCACGAAAAATGACATTATTTTACACTAAAAAAAGACACGCATCTGGAATGTTTCTCTCTGGGCCTCCTCTGAAAAATAGCTTTGTTTCAAGTCAGACTTTCCCGGTTAACAAATGTTAAATAAATAAAATAAAATAAATAAAAAGACATAACTACTACAATATCATTATTGCAACTTGCCAATATTAAAACATGTTCTAAGCCTAAGGGCAATGTGTGTGACAGAGTACAGCATTCTGCCATATCCTTATTCCACAAGATAGACACTAATTAGTTTTCCTTGGGTGTGAATTTTTTCATATGCAAAAAAAACATGGTTTAAGTATATATTCCCTTTTTTTGGCCTGTATCTGCTTCTACAATTTTTCTGCACATCATTTTTCTCTCTTGTTAATCTTATATTATTTTTCTGGTATTTATCACTGCATTTGTTAAATTATGTATGTCGTTTCTAAATGAGACAAGTCAGTGTTCAAAGAATGGGAAGCTACAGACAACACACAAATGGGGAAAAGTCTGTTAAAAACTGATAAATCCTGCTTCAGCTATGACTGAGGAGTGAATATTTTTAATACATACCAGCAGTATTTAAAAAAAAACTTTTTTCCTAACGTTTTAAAATTGCACTAGTGTGTAATGAATTTTGGTCCCATACTGTCTATTTGTATTTAAATGGTGAAGTGGAGAGGTCCACATCATGTACTGCACATGCACACATCCTTGTACGTGCTGCCAAACACATAGTACATTAACAGACATTACTTGTCACTAGTGAGTACAGTCAGCGCTGTAAGTGAGATTTACTACGGACAGATGCACTCACTCCTGCCGTACAGGTGTGTTCTGTTCTGTTTCAAAACTCCTTTGCTTTTACTTAATAGAATCAGTATAAGAAGCAAGGAACTAATTTCTAGGTTTATCAATACCACTTTATCCCCATGCTGTAACAGGGGAAAGTTTAAATGCTTTTTGTTTCTTGGATAAACAGAACATTTTGCAGTCTTATCTGTAGTTTACTACAACTTAAAATACCACTGCTTAGCAGCCACAAAATAAACCACAAACTAATAAGCTCAGTAACTAAGCTTATTAGTTTGCAGTTTATTTTGTGGCTAAGCTTATTAGTTTGTGGCGCCCCTGTGCGGAAGATGCGGCTCCCAAGGGTGCCGCAGTGAACACTTTGGGAACCCGTGTTCTAGACTCTGCTGCATATTTGCCAGACATACATATATATCCCCTGTTACTTCTTTGTGAATTTCTTACCCGATCTCTCTTCACAATCCTTTCTAACCTCCTCTGATTGATTCTTATACGTGTCATGCAATATTTTATATGCTGTGCTAATTATTCCTTTTTAATGTCAGCTCCAGGTACATAATTGATAGCTATTATCTTTATTTTAGTTTCATTCATTTTGTATCCTGAAAAAATATGAAATTGCTTCAAAATGTTCCATGACACTGTGATGTCCTTTTCTGGTTTTGTCAGGTATAAAATAATATCTGCTAACACTGCCAGCTTTTCTTGGCTACCATACCAATTATATCCTTGAATTTCTGAGTCCCTTAGTGTCTTTGTCAATGGTTCTAAATGTACTGCAAATAACAAAGGGGAAAGAAGACACCTCTGCCTGGTTCCTCTGTTCAAACAGAAATTATCAGCGAGGAATCTACCAACTTTTATTTCAACTCAGATCCCTCATATATCCTCCTAATCAACCTTATATTTTTTTCAGGAACTGCAAATGCTTTTATTGTTCTGATCTTAAACTCCCAGCTTACTCTGTCACATGCTTTCTCTGAAGCAAGACCCACAAATAACAGTGGCATTTTCTTACATTCTGCTTCCCTCTGGATCATCAATGGTCTGTTAATGTGTTCAAAATTTTGCCGCCCCCTCCACAAAACCACATTGAGCCATATCTAGCAATTTCAACATAATCTTTGCCATTCTTTTAGCCATTATAGAAATAAACACTTTATAATCATGGTTTACGATTGAAATGGGCCTGTATGAAGCTGTATATGATGGATCTTTACCCTCTTTAGGTATTACAGCTATAGTATCACCGCTTTCTTCCAGGATATTGATGCTTCTCCTCCTCTTAAAATACTGTTAAAATCTTCCATATCTTTATCAGTTTTTTTACCTTCTAGCTTACAAACATCGACAGGAATACCATCTATTCCTGGGGACTTTCATGTGGATTGGTTATACATCACCATTATCTCATCTCCTCCTATCCTACATTTTGGTAACTGAACCAAATCTTCCTCAAACCATGGCATATTTAATTCTTCCATAAACATTTCCATTTGTACCTTTTGTTGATTTCCATATTTCTCTGCTTTAAACAGACTTCCATAAGATTCCCAAAATATTTCTAGTACTCCTACAAGATCTCATGTTATTTTCCTTGTCATTGGCTTTGTCTAATAGTGACAACCCTTTCTACTTTCTGTTGCCTGATTCCTGCTGCAACTTTGTTAGAAATAATACTCCTATGAACAGTGAAGATAAAGTCTTGCCTATAATATCACTGAAGTGGAAAACTATGCAGTCAGCCACACTATCCACAAAATGAAAGCTATATATAAGCCAAGGATGTTTTACTAATACAGCTTTTACAAACCAGTCTGTCATGCTTGTGGGGAAAAAAGACACAAATTATAGAGTTTATATGTAGGTATATGTATACATTGTTCGGGCTTAATTGGAGAATACACAGCAACTAGTTGTATATCAGAATAACAGGATAGCTACATCAACCCTAGCTACTGTACTGTCATAGCTGTAATATGGGCAGGTGTTATCCAAGATTGATTTAAATCTGTTCATTCATTGATTAATTCATTCTTTCTCGAATTACTCAATGCAATTTACAGATGTGGATGTGATGAAGCCTACCTCAGCACAGAAACTAAGCCTGATTATGATGACAGTCTACTGCATGAAGCTCAGTGTCACACTGTATGCAGAGCTCCAGGTAATTTGAAGGGCTACCAATTCACCTGGGCATAATTTTGAAATGTGAGAGGAACATAAGATGCACAGTGAAAACCCATTTAAACAGCAAGATAACATACTTCACAGAGAAGGCACTTCAGCCAGAAGCCATACTAAAGAAATAACTGTTGAGACAGCATGACTAACCATTGTGACAACGTGTCACCTTAACTGTTCCAAAAATCTGCAAGCTGCACTGAAATGTCATTTTTGATAAAGGTGAGAAAAAGAATAATACATCAATACAATTCATTTCTGAAAAAAAAAATATTTCCACTACTAAACAAATTGTTGTCATGTTTTGATGTTTTATGCGTAAGAGATTTCAGCAAGCTTTGAGGTGTATAGACCAAACAAAAAATAATATGACAGCATGACACCTTTTCAAAGATCAGCCTTAAATGAACAACAAAAGAAACACTTTATAGTATAAAGGTAAACAAAAGGGGAGTTACAATGTTACTTATCCTTCTGAGTATCAAACTTTGGTAATGGAATATACAACTGATGTAAATGATTAAATGTTATGAATGGATTTATATGAGAATGCAAAAGGTTCAGAACCTTCCATCCATCCGGATATTTTTAAGAAAGATATCACTAAATGAACAACTGATTTTCTTCACTACTGACTTTTTTAACATGCCTTATTTTTACAGGTTTACTGGTTCTCAAAAACAAAAACCTGTTGATAATATTTTAGCGTTTTAAATTTTGAGCAATGTATGTTAGTAGTGTTGTTTTGATATGGTTAGACTATTTGATAAACTAGGAACAAATGTTTTTTAGCATATGATTAAGTGCTCATCTGTAGTGACCAAGCATTTTACTACTGAACAAAATGCTTTAGTAACTATGTTTCAAAAGTTTATGTCCTGTAAAGGAATAATGTTTTGCGATGTTTATAGATTGAGTGATATTTTATTTCACAGACATGCATATCTGTACTCTTATTTCATTTTATTTTAATAATATGTTATTTCTCATTTTAGAGATGCTTGTTTTGTTTAAAAGTAAAGTCAAGGTGGTAGATTCAAATAAAAAAAAAAACACCTATTTAATTAATTAACTGATTATTTAATCAATTTTTAATTAAGCTGTTGCTATTTAAATGTTTGCTGGAGGGAGTATATGTTAAATCTGAAGAAGCATGCCAGTGGAGCATGTGAAAGCGCTCATTACTGTTCATTAAACCTGGATTTTATATATGTTGTGGTGGTCGTGTCCAGTCTTTTCGCTTTAAGTATTTTTCTCTTTTTTTGGGACGAGTACCTTTGGCCGGCAGCTGTACTTGGATATATCGTCAAAAACAAAAACACTGCAACATATCCTTCTTCCACATCAAATAATACACCTTTCAGAAGGCCTCACTGAATCTATTAGAAAATTTGACCATAAAAAGACGACGTCAGCAATTCCAAGAGACACCCTACCTATCTGTCTATCTATATAAAATTACATAATGAATGGTCAACATGTTCATAAGTTCGTAGGTGTTTACTAGGCTAATGACCACAAGGACCTTTTTAAGCCTAGCCATGCATTCCAAATCTCTGACAAGTTCTGGTACACCTAATAAGTGTACACAGGGACTTGGGAGATGAAACACTTACAAGCAGGGGCCTGGGAGAATGAACTATTTACAGGTTGCCTGTGTCCATTAGAGGCATAGGTGCCAAGCCAGGGATGAATTGGGTTAGGGAGGAACTCTGCTTCACATGGATTGGGAGCCTGTTCCAGAGATGGGGTAGTCTCTGGGATGTATACCTGTCTCTCCAGCAGGTCCTATTTATATCACAGGCAAGGTTTAAGTCTTTAGAATGGGTAATTCTGGTGCTGTTTGTTTTGTGGATATGCAGGAGCTCCATCAGAGTGGGGTCTAGCAAAGCCCTATATGCCAGGCATAGATCTCTCTTGAACAGCCTTTAGGATACAGGGATCGGGCCTTCAGGTGGCCTGCACAGGACATTTTACTTATGCCCTGTATTCTTTTAGTGAGGAACCTCTGTTGTCATTCCATGTGTTAGATATGCCTGGTTAGGTCCATACCAAAGGGGACAATGTATTCAATGAAAGGTCTGGTGAATGCTGAATACAGCAGAAAAATGGCGTCCTTCGACCTAGATGCTATACCTTTGTTTATAAGTTGTGCAACATAGAATGATTTCCTCAATACCGAAGGCACATAATAGTCAAAGGCTAGATTACTGTCTATGTGTGTCCCTATGTCCCTGACTACTGGGTCAACTCTAAAGGGTATGCTGTCAATATGATAGTTACCAGGGGTGGATGACTTCCCAGTTTTAGTCCATGGTTCTGACATCAGTTGTTTGTCTGAGTCAGCGTTTCCACATTTAAGTCAGTGAGAGATTCAATGACGGCTCCTAATTTGTAATCATCTGCAAATTTTGTCAGCCAGAGATCACTGACATTGGCCTTGACTTCAGAGAAGTAAATGTCAAAAAGGAGCAGTCCGAGAACCAAACCCTGAGGGACTCCAGTTGTGACTGTCCTATTTGTAGAGGTGGACTCCCCAATTAAAACTTTCTGGGTCCTTTCTGTGAGCCAGATGGCTATCCACTGGGTGACATTGGGGTTTGTACCTAACCTTTTGAGTTTGTCAACAATGCCCAAGTGGGGTACTGTGTCAAATGACTTGGCCAGGTTAATGTAGGCAGTGTGAACCATTTTGTCCTCATCCATTGCTTTGGTCATCTTCTGAATGAAGTCCACTAGGCTGCATATGTGTAATCTGCCCTTAATGGGATTATTTACAGGATTTTAAATATTTTTCTGCTGGATGACTGCTTGTTTAGATCTTTATTAATTTAAGTGTTAAGTCATATGTTTTACTCCACTGGGTTTGCTAAAGAATCACTGTTGAAATATTTGGTGTTTGCTCATGCCTTCCAAATATCTCCACCATTTACATACCAGTTTGCAGTGTAGTAACCATCAATATGCAGCTACTCCTGTTTATGTGAGTATGTGAACTCTTTTCAGACTTATGTTAAGCCACTGTGAATATACATCATTTGCCGTGCAGATGTATACCAAATTTCTGTGTATAAAATGAACAGCACTCAGGCTGAATGGGTGGGTCTTATTATTTTAGTTAGAGAAACCTGTTGTACTCCTTTAATGAAACCAAACTGGGTTGGGACCAGTGTCTGGAGGTTTACTATACCATTACTGATCATTTCCATAATACTTCTTTCCATGCCTTTGCACATAAGACTAGTGAGACGTGTGGGTCTGTAGTTTCTAGGGTCTGTAGATGGCCCACCTTTGTGCAGAGGGATGACTGACTGTTGCTCTTCTTCATTCATGAGACACAAAGCCTGTTTGGAGGCTACAGTTAAACAGCAATTCCAGACAGCCTGACGGGTCATGTTTCTTGCTACTTAGAAGGCATCCTGGGATATTGTCTGGGCCCACTGATGCAGTGTTCTTGGCCTTAGAGACAGCATTAAGAACCTGTTCCCTAGTGAAACCAGGGGGAGTTATATTTGATGGTATTTCCTGAGGGAAGGTTAAGGGGAAGAGAGGGGTAAAGTTGGAGCTGAAATTTTCAGCCAGTAGGTTTGCAATGTCATCTGGCTCAGTATAGGTAGCTCCATTTACAATGAGCTTTGCGCACAGTTGTGTATAGCCTTTGAGGTTGCGGGCATAACTAAAAAATGCCTTGTGGTTGTCCTTGGCCTAGGAGGCCAAATTTACCTCAAGGTAGACTTTATTTGTCCTCTGAGTTGTTTGTTTAGATGATGAGAGTGGTTTTATTCTGCTGGGTGCTGCACCTCCTAATTTATATTTATTTATTTATTTTATTTTACATTTGTTGACCGGGTTAGTCTGACTGAGCTAGTAGCCGATTTTCAGCAGAGGCCCAAGGAGATAAGCTCCACAGAGTTGCAATTCAAAATACAGTAAATTGCAAGATATGAGCAAAAGCTCTTAACACATATCAAAATATGCAAGGCATTAAATTGGATACAATAATAAACAAGGATACAAAAATAGAACAAGTTATATAATAGTTGATAAAATTCATTCAATAACAATAAGAGTAAGTATTCTCAAGATAAAGATAGGCAGTGAAGTTCTTGAATTAGCAGGTAAGTCATGGGAGGTGAATGCACTGACAGGACCAGAGTCCTTTCAGGTACTCTTTGGTAGTTGTTTTGAACTGGTTAGATTGTTTAACAACTGCTAATGGTAGTTTGTTCTAGGAGGTTGAAGGACTGAAGCTGTAGAGGTTGCGGCCAGTTTTTGTTTTTGGAATGTAGATTTGCAATGGGTCCAGATTTGAGCTGCGGAGAGGCCTATTTGGAGTGTATAGGCAGATAAGGGAAGAGAGACTGGGACAGAAGGATGGCCTATACAGTATGGAATGAATAATCTGAAGATGATTGAGCAGGAGCTGATGAGGAAGTTCTTAGTCAGTTAAGCTGTTTTCGAGAGAGACAATGATGGGAATTATATGTTTGGTGTGCTGCAAATCTAGCCACTTTAATGTAGGTTGAATCTAGCTTAGCTAAGAGGGATGAGTTAGGATTTGAGAGCCATATAAAAGGCTAGGTAGGAGACAGGCTTGAGAGAGGGTCACTTTAGCTTTAGTAGTTAGGAACTTTTTGTTTCTGTACAGCAGGCCTAGTTTCAACATCTATATGAGTGTTGTTTACAGGTAGAATGGAGAATGTCTGCTTGAGAGGCAAGATTTTCTTCCTTCTTATACAGCCTACTGATTTTGTGATTCCACCAAGATAGCCTGTTTTTTGAGTTAGTTCTGTACTTTTTCCTGGTGTGTACAGCTGCCTCTACGCAGCTATTAACATGCTTGTATAGGGTTTCTCTGAACAGTTCTGCACAGGCAGCAGTGTTCTCAGGGTTTATGGAGGCCTGACATTTTGCCAGGTTATCACTTAATAGCAGGAAGATAGCCTTAAGGTAGTTCCTGAATATTCCAGGGTTAGCTGGGGGTCCAGGTTTTATTTTTACTTCAAAGGAGATCATTTTGTTTTTTGACTATACCAGGGAAGACATTACACTAGAGGCTGTGCCGCACTCTCCCATGTTATCGAGGACCAGATCCAGTATGGTTGCACCCCTTGTTGGTGTATTGACAATCTGGTCCAGGATGTTTGCATTAAAAAATCCAGGAATCTCTGTGCCTGTATGTTTGGTGTTGTATAGGATTCCCAGTTAATAGTGGGGTAATTAAAGTTGCCTGTGAATATGGCATTAGGTTGGATGGTGAGTGAAGTGGTATTTGATTTTGGCTATGTGATTTGAACATGGAGTAGCTCAAGTGCATTTTCATGTTTGACCAGCCTTGAGGCATATTTATTTTTGATGAAAATAGATACACCTCTACCTTTAGTCCCTGTCTGTAGAGTAGCTGGTCTAAATATCTGCATGGCATTATAACCTTGCACTGTCAGTGTGCTCTCCGTGGCTTTAAACCACGTCTCAGTGACTCCATAGATGTCAGCATTCTCTAAGGTGAAGACAACTTCTAGGGAGATAAGTTCTTTGTTTAGACTGCTACCATTGAGCAGTAACCTTTAGATTTTCTTGGTTTTGATTTTTTATGTTTGAAGTGCTTTAAGTTTGTCATTGCCTAAAAAAGGCAATAAGGGGGAAGAAAATATTTTAGCTAATATTCGAAAGCCTAGAGGGGAGAGGTGCAGACCATCCCTAGCAAAGCAGTGTGGTCTGTTGACCATCTCCTTCCATACTGACAATTACTGCACCCACTTAAAATGACATCAGAAACTAAGCCAATGATTAAAGTCAGTCATCTTTTGTTTATATTGTGGCATCATCCTTGGAGAAGGTAAAATGCTGCTCAATGTTAGGCTCAGACCAGCCTGGGAAACATATTCCGAGAGCTCAATAATATCGCTCTTCATATAGTTTAGGGAGGTACATCTCAGGTCATTTAATCCCACATGGACAATCACTGAGTCATACTGACTCTTGTGGTCCATTGTTCTGAGTGTCTATCTAATGTGGTGGATCCTAACCTCTGATAAGAAATTGACTGTGACTTTCTCCTTACTCAGCCTGGTGAGAGGGACATCAGTGTGCCTCATGATGGAGTCTCCAATGACCAGAATGTTGGATTATGTGGTGGCTTGCCTTACGGGCTTAGAAGTAGAGGCTCCATGAATTGTGCCTATATGTGCTGATGTGAGTGTTGTGCTGAGAGTATCTGTTAGGTGTACTTCATCTAGGAGGTCTTTGGGGTTTAGGAAGGCTACATTTAAGTGCCTCAGCATATGTGCGCCTATATGTCTGCTTTGAACTGACAGCCATATTGACTCTAGGAGTACTTTTATGTGAGAGCTTTCCCTCCAGTGACATTGTGTAAATACATCTCTCACATATCATATCAGTTTGTTTGAAAATTAACCAGTTTTGAGTAAACATGAGGCAATTTCTGCATTGCCTCAGGATGCCCATATCCACCAAGCTAGTAATGGAAATAGTGGGAAAGTTCATATCCATGGCAACAGACCCTTTTTTATTGATTAGACAGCTGGAGTGAGAAAATAAAGCAATTTCGGCACTATCCGGTTTGCAACTCTGGGGACAGTGCTTGTCACTGCAAACTAATTGTCCTGTGTGCAACTAGGGGCTGGTGAAATTTCAATAATATTTTACAGGAAAAATGTCACTCAAGGTGTCTGTGTCTATATAGGCCACTGTCAAACACTTGAGGGGAAACTAATAAGCAGAGTCTGAAAATATAAGGATGGAGTATTTAGGCAGATATTATATAGTTAGAAACAAGTCCAGCAGTACTTACTGAAAACAAAGAATTAGCTTGTCAAGAATGATGAAAAGAAGGGAGTCACGTGAATGCTTACTGCCATGTCTACTACTAGTGCTGGTCTCACCACAGCTTCACGCTGCTGGGATACAATGTTCCTTTGCTTCTCTCACCAGAAGCAAAACATTAGAACCAAGCCCAAGATGAGAAGCAGGCCACAGCCTGTTTGTTGATCCACAGTCTTGTCTCAGATGGTGCAATGGTCTGTAGGCTTGTTTTAGCCTTTTCCTGGTAGATGCCTTGAACAGCAACCAGACCAATCAAGAATGTCCAGCACAGGTACTCACTGCTCAACCAGAAACATGAATCAATACACTCTGCTTCTGCTCTAACCAGGAGCAGAATATAAGCAGAAATTCTAAGCTGTCACCTATGAAGCAGTTATTAGGCTTTCAATGATCAGTAGTCTCCAGGAAATAATGCCCCTGTGCTTCTTCTCTCACAAGAAGAAAACAGAAGCACTATTCCCAAGATGATTACTGAGAGGCAGAATGTGGGCTCCCCAAAAATTGGTGGCCTTGCAATAGAGGTTGCAGATTTTAAAGGTAAGATGGAAAAAATGGATTAATATCCTAACCATTGCAGTGTGCAATAAGCAGTTAGATTTTGAAGATGGGTAACTTAAGCTTAAGTGGAGAGCCACTAATTTTAAAAGAGCAACATAGACTGAAAGGGACTAGGCACTTTGCATTCTGATTCTATGGAATACTGTGGAATGGCTAATAAATATAAATAGTTGACAGGGAGTGATTTCACAAAATGATAATTTTGTGCTTACTCACAACAACCAATGAAGTGGGAGAGGGAAGGTCATATGTGGTCAAATTAATATAAGGGACAGGCAACTAAAAAGACAGTTGAGTTTAAGAAAACAACAGCACCAAAGTTGAAGGGTAGGAAACATTTTCTGTGTGACTCACAAGAGACACAGCTAGGCTTGCCACCTATCCGGTATTTTTCCGGACTATACGGAAATCAGAACAATTCTCCAGTAGCCCAGAAAGCACTGTACAAACTCCGGTATTCTGTGTAGAGGCATGGACAGAATGTTACAGTTTGCCAAAAAGCAACCTCTGTCTTTTTTTTCACAAAAAGCATCACTAAAGCGATGCAGTGGAGTTCAATATACTCTGGAACAAAGAAAAACAGTAATACTACATAGATTAAGCACATGAAAATGGATTAAAAGAGACATTCCACTCTAATGACGCATGTGTTTTACATCATAAAATGGGTGTGGATGTGGGTGGGGATGGGTTTGGCCTGGCGTTGTCATGGAAAGAGCATGGGGTGCGGCTTTGGTGCAGTTTTCAGCATCACAAGAGGTGGCCATCCTAGATACAGCTGTGGTCTCTCTCCTAGTTTTAATATGCAATTAAAATCATAATACAAGTAAAATAGTGTAAAGAAAACAAATCACAATATACAAAATACAAGAAGACAATAAAGTAATACAAAATACAAGAAAGCAAAAGCAAACTAACCTTTCCATCACAGCAAGCTGTGGCAGATTCTGGGTGAGCTTTTCAGTAAAGCCTTGTTACTTGGTTGACAGACAAAACATCCACTAAAACATGTCAAACCTTCACTATATTGAACAAAAGAATGCATTGGCACTCAGTATATTGAAAAAGGATATCAATTTCCTTTTTTGATGCACTATCCATAACATAACAATATTCAGCTCAAATTTGTCTGAATTATGGTAGTATTATGGGAAGGGCTTTTTTAAGTTATGAGCATGGGTAGGGTTACAGTTAGCATGCATTATTCAGGTACGCTGGCGGCTTCGCCACTCAGTCAGATCAGCTGAAGGAGCAAAACATTAATCCCCATACCCATGGACACAGATTCCAGATCACGTGTGATATAACACAGTGCTGTACAATGGTACTGCATTATTTTTGTAGCAGACTGCTGTGGTGCTACAGGATCTTTGTAACAGAGTACTGTGGAGCACAACTCATATGCATTAGCATACTGATCACTGGGACATGCATGGCTACTTCAAGCATGTCTGGATAGTACATTGTGCTATACTAGTGATTCAGAAATATGAGCCTTAGTCTTATTACCATAATGGACCATTAGCATGGTATAAAGTCCTGGCACCATCTTTTACCACCTCGCTCAATACTGCAAAAGTGGAGAACAGAGGGATTCCGATATACATTCCATCAACTTGCAGCTCTATAAAGTTAAAGAAGAAGATATAGAGTTTAGAAAGAGCCCTACCTGTTAAACTACAGCAGCATGAACAAAAAAAAAAAAAACCCTGTGATGAATGTTAGTCACACCAAAGCAGATGCTGTGATGTACAGATCACAGCAAACACAGGGCACTGGCATGGCACTACACTGTCTACCTGTGTCTTTAGAAGGCATACCACATACAATGGAAACTGTGAAAAATACAGCACATTAGTTTGGGGTTCCAGGGAAACTTGCCTACAGTCTTGTAAAGTGTGTGTGTGTGTGTGTGTGTGTGTGTGTGTGTGTGTGTGTGTGTGTGTGTGTGTGTGTGTGTGTGTGTGTGTGTGTCGTGCTGCACATAGCACTATCACTGGCTGATAACTAGGTGCACATATGGATGTGGGAGCCTGTAGCCATAGGTGCTGTTTGCAACACTATTGGGGGACCACCAACAGTCATTCTTTGTGGAGGTACATGCTGAGCACACAACCGCACCATGAAATGATGGCTAGCATCTACATATGTGTTCCTCTCTGTACCTACCTGTGTCCTTTGTGCAGACAACATGAGACCTGTACACTGCCTCTTCGATGAGCATACCCATAATACAGCATAGACACAGGCAGTGTACTTGAGGCATTGCCATGATTCAGGACCATTCCTCATCATAAACTTGCAGCTCTGCAAGTTATTGACCCAGGCACAATTGCCTGCTACCCACACCATGGAGGAGATGCTTATAATCAGCGAGTAGTTCCCAGGAACTGCAACGTGACATGGCCATAGGTCACTCGTGGCAAATGTTTTCAACACTGTTGCTTCCATGCCTAAGGGAAGACCAGGACATAGGTTGCAGGACAAGTTCTATTTTAGAATGTTAAGACTATTGGAGATACAGCCTTCCTGTCATTTGTGGGCACACAGCCTTCCACTTCCAGTTGTGGGCATTTTCCAGGCCATTCTTAACGGTACCCCTGTAGCTCAACACCTGGGATTCCTCACCACACTGCAGACGTCTGCTCACACAGTTCTACCCCATCCTGCTCACCTAGGGGTACACAAGCTGCCACCACTGTTTATGGTTGATGACCCTTATTAGGATCAGCATACAGTACACCACGTTAAACTGAATGCTCATGGTCCTGTAGTCCCACCCCTTCTCTGCTATGGACTGCATCAAGCTCTGACATGGAAACAAACACAGTGAATGATGCCATTGGTTCTATGGTGGCGCTTTGACCCTACCACTTGTGGATATAATCCCTGACTCCTCACAACCTCTCAGGGTACAAGTCTACTTTATTCAATGATCACCTTCCATGACCCTACCACATCTCATACTGTTACAGATACCTATCACTATGTTCTCTTCCAACTACCTGTGTAAATGATGATTGCACACCGCCCAATCTCTAACATGTGCTGGAATGGTCAATCCATGTACTGCCTTGCACAGCCCAGATATGATAATGCAGGATTCACTTCATCCTTCACTGTCTGAGTCATGGCCCATGGTTGTGGGCTATGCACTTATTCTTTGCCAGTGATGCAATGCACTGTGCCCACTTCCACTTCATATGGGGGTCTTGCTGTTGCTTATTTCTCCTCTGACTGGCTGCACTATTCTTCATCTGCTGTACCATCAGATATCATAGTCCTTACTGGAATGGTTCCCTGATGCCGAAGCTGCTTCTGTACAACCTTGTTATTTAACATACTGCACATCATACAAATATGTACATGCAGGTCTTCTATAAATATTCCATGTCTCTGTGTTCACAGAACAATATGCCAGCTCTACGATGAACTGGGGGTTACAGAAGAGAGGTGTCATCATCCATGCTTCCAATGAATATCCATCATCCCCTGTAACATAATGCTCTGAATGGTGACATCATTAGATGTGATTGCATGGTGACTATATAGTGAGCTCTGCTTTCACCTACATGTGTACCTACCAAGTAAATGACTCTATTAAAAAAAATTTGGTACAGTTTTGGATACATGTTATATGAACTGCAAGGTTGGTACATGGACACAATACATGTTACCCTGTAAACTGCAAATCGCTTAGCAGTTGAGAAAGTAAATGTTCTTCCTACTGATGTATCAAGACAACTTGCGGACAGAATAAAGGCTTGATGGCAATGTGTGTACAGTTTGTGGCTTCCAGGACTTCAGGTAAATTAGCATTTTTTGTAAAAGACCACATGGTGGTGGTTCTTGACTCTGCATTCCTTGGAAACAGCATATGTCAGACCTTTGCCAGAAATGAGACTCATGGGAATTGCCTCTGTGGTACATGTACACATTATAGATGATACCTCATGGATTACAAACACCTAGCAGTTGAAGGTCACTGAAAGGTTCCTGTAACTAGATGGTTAAAGCTAGCCATACCTTAGCGTCCACTGGGATAGGCATTCCATGCATTCCTGTTAATTCTACAAGTGGGCAACCCAATTTGACAAGTTGCTGTATGGTATTACTTCTTACACAGAATTCCCTTTTGGTCAGACAATATTAGACACTAGCAGTACTGTCTGACGTGGTGTGAAGAGATGCAATGTGCCATGTCAAGGGCTCTGGTTCCAACAACAGACATCAATATACGCTGATTTTCTATAGACAGTGACACTTCTGTTTAACTATGCAGTCATCTGCATACCCTGCATACTGCACTATTTTTCCAATTCAACCATGTGATTTGTGTCTGTGAATCATCCTATCCCTGCACTTCACTGCTCTTCTTGCTGTTTTGCACAGTACGATGTGTTGTCTATGAATACTAGCTTATAACACCAGGTGACGTGTATGTATTGGACAAGTGTGGCTATTCCAGGGCACAGTGCTTCCTAAACTACAAGTATAGTACCTAAAAGGTCCTTATACATTTGTTGCAAACCGATATAATAGACCTTGTCAGGAACAGAACAAAACTATGACATTTACTTTTTAACCATTACACATAAAATAATAATAATAGTCAGTTATTAAAAAAACATTTATATAAAAGGCAATTTACTGATTCAGAAAGAGTTTTGCTGGGAAAAACCCAATATCTGGGTATAAAGAGCATATCATGTTACCACAAGCAAGGTATTTTTAACTCCAGATCTGACTTGTAGAAGAAACTTTAGTGTTACAGTTGGACCGATCGGGTCTATATTAGGAAAGCGAAAAGACGTTTACGCGAATACGTAAACGTCAAACCATATAGCGCGAAGTGGACTTAGAGCGAAAGTCAAAAACCGCGAAAATGGAAATATCGAATTTCCATGGTTGGCCCATCTGTGGATTAGCTGCATAAGGTAAGTGTTGGAAAGTTACAGAGTTTAGGATAGGGTGCGGGTTAAGGTAAGTGCTTAGATAAGTAATGTATGTTAGATTTAGTGTAGGGTCAGAGGTAGGGTTTTGTTAAATGTATGTATGTAGGTTATTTATTTTGTTTGTGTATATTTTCGTAGGGGAAGTGTGCGGTAGTTACGGACCTTAGGGTTAGGGAGGGAGTAAGAATAGTGCATAGATAGTTTTGTATGTGGGGTTTAGTAGTGTTGGAGGTAGGGTTTTGTTAAATGTATGTATGTGGATTATTTGTTTTGTTTGGGTGAATGTCTGTAGGGGACGTGTGCGGTAGTTACGGACCTTAGGGTCAGGGAGAGGTTAAGGATAATGCATACTTAGTTGTGTATGTGGGGTTTAGTGTAAGGTTAGAAGTAGGATTTTGTGCTTTACTTTAGGTTAGAAGTAAGGTTTGGTTAGTGTATGTATGTGGTTTATTTATTTTATTTGGGTAAGTAGTATATAGCTAGTGGTGGGGTTGGCCGACTATGACAGTTCGATTTTTTTTTCCGCTGTTTAGTGCGTTCGGGACTTTCGCAGTTCGTGGTATAGGGGTTGATGTTTTGGTATTCGCACATAGGGTTTTTTGCTTTCATAATATAGACCTGGACTGACCAATTCAAACAAAAATGTGACAAAGTACTCCAGGGAATTAAACTTATTCTGTTCCTAATTTACGCATTTGTGAAGACTCACCTGGAATACTCTGTACAGTTTAGAAGAACTTATTTTAAGAAGAATGCTGGTCTGGCTAAAGGGATACAGAGAAGGGTTACATACATGTTTAAATGGTTGCAAGACAGGAGAAGACAAGAAGTGAAACATGAGATGGAAATTAGAAACAAGGAAATCTAAGAGGCAAAATTTAGCATGACTGGAACTGAAGAAATGAAATAGGGTGGTGGAGGCTGAATACATAACATTGAAAAGGCTTTCTGAATATGTTGATTGTGAGACGTTGAGGCATGTAAAATCTGCCATATCATAAGCAGAATGGAATACCGAAGAAGATTTGAGGGGTATCATTCCAAGCCTCTTGACAGATTTTCATTTTACTATATTTAAATTTGGTTTACTGCCATTAAATGCCACAGTTGTCATTTTGTAAGATACCCTTTTAAAGTTGGATCAACCTAATTTGTGTTCTTTCTGTAAACAGCTATTTTTCAATCTCTTAAAATTTTAAAGTTTTTCTGCAGTCAAAGCAGAAATCAAACCTTGGATCCCTGGATCACAGGAAGCAGCTCGCTAATGGACCTTCATCCTGTAATCCTTAACACACTGCTACAACTGGCAAGTTAAAGTCTCATACACAAATATTCTCACCAGTATATGTCTTCTACACTTAAAGATACTCTGTGTGGGTTACATAGAGGGATAATGACCTGACTATGGCCCAAGGTACCTGGTTAGATTACTAGTTCAAGCAAATGACTGATCAGCAGGGATGGATGGGTGTGTCCGTCCTGGCTCCTAGGAGGAGGCATGGTCCACAGAGGGTAGTTCACTTCCAACGTAGTTGATGAGCATGAGGTTGTGGGGAAAGGGAAGTGGGTAGGGAATATAAAAAAGAACCCTACCCAGATGGAAGTACAGATAGCCACACAGTAGGATCAATGAATCATCCCATCAATGTCGGAATAGTCTGTGGGGGAGGAAGATGGTTGGCAGACTCATCTCACCCACCTTTGTCAGCAGCTTTGCCACCAAGATTTAACTGTCTTTTTCTCAAGTTAGAGATTTCAGGCCACCTTATCCCCTCAACCATATCTATTCAGTAATGTCAATGACAACAATTTGGAAGCGTAGTACTAAAAACCTGAGCGGCAACATATCTTATTGGTACAAGTGTTTTTCTCCCTCCTTTTTTTCTCATTTCACCACCGTTTCCTTTCCTTTTTTCTCTTTGCTTAACCTCCGTCCTCCTCTTACTATTACTCCCTCACCCCTAATGTATAAATACATGTGCTTAGTCTACATCTTTAGCAATGTTTGTACCATTTTATATCACTTCTTTACTTAATTTGCACAATCTTGTATCATTGTATATTGTATTTTTATTAAATCTGCACTGATCTTGTATAATTTTTTTATTAAATCAACAAGGTCTTGTATTTTCCTTAGATACTCAAACCATTAACGTATTATTTTCTAAATGTTTATCTGCTGTTCATTTCATCATACTCTGCTGCTATGGTACAAGTATTATTTTTATTAGCAAATCATTTGTCATTGGAGCTTTTCCCCCTGGTCTGCAGCAGAAAATGGGTGTTATGTTCAATTGGACTTTACAGGTAAACAAATGTTAAATAAAATAAATAAAGATGCCTCTGGGTTATTTCCCTTTTCCAGGAACACTGTGACGTTCGTGATATCACACTGCCACCATGGTATCCACACCATAGTTATGAATGTCTCAGTTCTTGTAACTACAAATACTGCCAGATGCCACATAAAACTGGTAAGGATATCATCTTGAGAAAGGAAGCCATGCCTGCAACTATATCCATTTCCCAAGTGCAGTCTCCTAATATGTAAGCATCTTCCAACATTTGGGACATCAGCATCACCTTTTGTGATGAGAGATGGTGGGACAAATTTTCTAAATGTGTTTTAACACTTACTCTTTTACACCTATCATTGCTGTAACTGCCTTTTATTCTTCTATGTCAAGGACTCTACATACAGCTCTTGGTGTCAGTGAAAGTCATTTATTATATTTTATCATAATTATAACTACAGCCTGCAGAGACACTGCTCTTCTGCACAATTAATGTGCAAGGGTTAAAATGAATATGTAGGGGTAAAAAAGGGACTGTATGTGTGCTGCCCCCCAAACGTTAGTGTCTAATATATAAAGAATAAAGAGCAAAGCATCAGCACAGGCAGATCAGGACCCATTTCCTAAAACTTTGAAGAGGAATCAACTCAAAAAGAATGACCATTTGTACTCACAGGCTAACCTGCATTCAAAACAGTTAAATTTCTCATTATTTACTTATTTATGTTTTGTTAACCTGGTAAGTGAACTATTCCAGGACCCTTTTCAGTCATAGCCTGGGCCACATTGGCAAAGACAATAATAACAAGTAAGAAATACACTTAGGAATAATAATAAAAAAAAACAACAACAAATAAAATAACAATACTGCCATTAAGGCATTTGACAAAGACTGCTTGTATAAAACACATTCAAGACATGACAATGAATAAATAAAATATTAAACATTTACAAGAACCCATACATTATTAATGATTAAGTACAGAATGTAAACTTCACTACAAATAACCAATTGTATGTACGCACAAAGCACAGCTCACAGTGCTGTAAGATGTTACTCCTGTGTAATGGACTAGAAATCAGCTTGTGAATGTTGAATGGCTGTAAAAAGGTGGTGGTGGTGGAGGATTTGCATCATTTAAAGGACAGCACTATAAAATTATTCTAGGAAATACTGATGAGAAGTCTTTACACTTTGTTGTTTTCTAGGAGCCAAATTATAACCATGGCCTAAGCTGTTAAGTAGCTTAATGGGTTCAGGACAAGCAGAATAGCAGAAGTGACAGAGTCACCCTGGAGTATCCCCCTTTGAATTTTTATCCCTGGAATAATAATTTGTCCTTTATCATGGCTTAATTGCAAAGTGGTCTGCCACTGTTTCATGGTGGCTGTAATGCAGTCGATCAGTGTAAGGTGTATCTTATACATTTTTAAGCACTCTTTTATTCATGAATGTGGAATACTATCAAACATGCTTTTTTATAGTTAGCCCATGCCATACTTAGATTCTTCCCTTTTTACAGTTCTCCACTATGACTTTATTTAACAACAAATGATCCTTTGTTCCATATGACTTTCTTTTATTTCCCTTTTGTTCTATTCCCATAATTGAGTTTTCTTCTAAATGACTCTAAATTCTGTCGGCATCAATTCCAGTGTATATTTTATACGTCGTCGGAAGATAAGTTATTGGTCTCTAATTTTTAGGGTAGCTTGCAGGTTCACTCTTAAGTAGGAGCATGCGGTGGTGGTGCTGCGGTAGCGTTGTCGCCTCACAGTTAGACGTTGCCCATTCGATTCTCAGTTAGAGCGTCTTCTGTGTGGCGACATGCGTGAATGGGCGTTCCTTCGTTGAAGGTTGTGCGTTAGGCCCTGCAAGCCAGCACGTGAAAATCTACTGCCAATCATTAGCGGACCGGAGTTCTGCTGTGGCGACCCCTAACCGGGAAAAGCCGAAAGATACAACAACTGCATTAGACTGTTTTTTTTTTCAAACACATTATTGAATTATCAATTGTGACATAGGCGATTCATATAAAAGTAATCATATTATATTAACATAAACATTATACTTTACATATATTGCTATATATCATATAGCCTAAGCAACGTTACATAAATTATTCAATTCCTGCCTTTTTTAAACAAGAAACATCTTTATTAAACCATCACTAACTACAATAGGCAATCGTAACATTTTAGTGTAACACACAAAATGGAAAAACTATGTAAACCACTGTCAGTGAATGGAAAAAAAGACGCCAAAACCTTCTTATTAGTGCTTTCGTCCAATTTAATAAAATATGAACTTCTTCAGAAAAGAACACCCATACTAATTACAGCATTTAAATAAATCACAATCATGTTACATGTAACTAAATACACCAATAAAATGCAATAAGCACTTAATATTTCTGTCATAGTTTACAACCATTTAATCATTTAAACTACACATCCACCTTTTTTACAAAAGATGAATAAAACAGAATTTAGTAGTTTTATAGTCTTTGTGCTTGTAAAACGCACTTAATATTAATCATATCGTTCAATCCAGGAAGCTGATCTGCATTTAGTAAAATTTGTTTTTAAGTTTCTTTACATTCTAAAAGAACTTTAAAATCTCCACTAAATTTGTCATTGTTAACTCTCTCTAAAATAAAAAATAAAAACTTTTTGAAAATGGGACCAGTCACAGAATGTTTTGCTAATGCACTGGACATATCCTTTTTACGTATGGCTAAAGTGTGTTCATATATACGTTTGTTTAATGCTCTTGTTGTTTTTCCTATATAAAAGTGTTCACATGAGCTGCACAAAGCTGCATACACCACATTAGTTGTCTTACATGTGTAATGACCCTTACACAAAAATACTCTATTCATATGTTTGAAAATTACTGATGTAGTCCCTGTGATATATCTACATTGTTTGCATGTCCCACAAGGAAAAGTGCCAAAATTAAAACTTGTTTTTTCCTTATTCCTGTGCAGAGTACCTCTCTCTAGAGTAGTCTTGATGTTAACTACCCATTTATAAGTAAATACAAGAGAATCACCAATAATTCTACTCAATTCTGTATTACCTAAAACTACTTTCCAGTTGTTTAAGATGGTATCTCTAATGTGTACCATCTCATTAGTGAAAGGAATTGGAAAGGCCAAAGTGTAATCATTTACTGTTGTAGTTATTTCTAATCTACTTTGGGCTTGGTCACCAGCTTGCCTTAAAATCAGCTTGTGAATGTTGAATGGCTGTAAAACGGTGGTGGTGGTGGAGGATTTGCATCACTTAAAGGACAGCACTATAAAATTATTCTAGGAAATACTGCATTAGACTGTTTTTTTTTTCAAACACCTTATTGAATTATCAATTGTGACATAGGCAATTCATATAAAAGTAATCAAATTATATTAACATAAACATTATACTTCACATACATTGCTATACATCATATAGCCTAAGCAACGTTACATAAATTATTCAATTACTGCCTTTTTTAAACAAGAAACATCTTTATTAAACCATCACTTACTACAACAGGCAATCATACATGTATATAAATAAAAACAAACCACACCAACACAATCCTAGTTGCAAGCATTTTACATCACAAACCATACTGACACACTCCCAGTTGCAAACATTATACATCACTTACAATCTACACAATCTTTTTCAGTCAAACATTACATATCTCATTTAGGTCCTGCCATCTTTTAAACCTCATTATTCCCTTGTATGTATTGTTCCCACAATTTCCACTTTTTTTTCTACGTACTTTTTCTAAAGATCTCAGTTTCAGTTGTTTTATCTCTGATACTATATTCACTACTTCTAGTACAGCTGGTTTAGATTTTGGTTTCCATTTTCTAGTAATTGCTTTTTTGGCAGCCACCATTATTAGACACAGCAAGGCCTTACCATGTCTAGGCAATTCTGATTCTGTATCATAGCTCAGAAAAATCCTCTCCCTCGTCAGAACAATTTGCCCACCCAGCACCTCTGATAGTACATCCCCCAGGGAATCCTTAAAGTTCACCAACTCACTGCACTCCCAGAAAATATGTTCCCAATTACCTCTTTCTTCCCCATCACACCTCCAACATTTGTTAACTGCATGAGGAAAAATTCTCTGGAGTCTACTCGGAGTATAAAAATATCTATGTAAACATTTCCAGGAAAAAATCCTAAATCTTCTAGATTTTGTTGCATATTTAGGAGACATACATATGTCCTCCCATTGTTTCTTTGTGAATTGGTTATCCTGTCTCTCTTCCCAATCTAGCCTCCTCGGACGGACTCTTATAGTAATCATGCAATACTTTATATGCTCTACTAATTATTCCTTTTTTAATGGCAACTTCTGTTCTATACTCTATTTAAAACTCTACCAGTGCTGGTCTTTCATTTAGGACCTCCCTATGTCTATCTCTTCGCCTATACTCTGATATCAATCCCTGATATGGAAGGAAATCTCTAACCTGCAGTCCAAATAAATTCTTGGCATCTTCCCATTCTATCATCTTTCCCTCTCTAGTTATTTGCGTCCAATACCTTGGTTCCTTTGCCAGTTTTCTTTAATAAATTCCAGCCCCATCTTGCCTATTGTCTGTATCCTTAATTGCAAACATCCCTATCAACAGAATCTCCTTTCTCCATTCCCATGTTGGCTTAGTTCTTAGAATACTTTCTGCTACTTTATGGATATAATATACTGTATGACTATTGTTATTCTCCTTAAAGGCCTGCATCCAAAATCCCAGTCTCTCCTTGTTCCTTGAGCTTCCGCCCTGTTTCATTATCATCCCTTTGCACTTTGAATTATAGTTTGTGCTATGTATAGGAGTCTTAACTGTGTAGCTCTGAAATACCTCTTCAAATTGGGTAATCCCAATCCGTCCTGTTCTACTGGAAGAATCAGTTTATCCCACTTAACTCTTGCTGTCTTCCCTCCCAGGTAGAAGTCCTTCAGGTCTTTATTAGTTGCTATCCAAAACTTCTCCTCTGGTTGCTAAAAATATGCATGACATGTATGACTAATAGAACTAAAAACATTTTGCTTTTATCTTACTATCTATATAACAAACCTTCCATTTTCTCAATTTTTGGTATTATTTTTTCTTTAGTCTCTTCCCACATATCATTAGAGGCTACAATAGAATCATTTTTAATCCATACTCCTAAATACTTCATTTTAGTATGTCTCCATCTTCTTCTTCTTCTTTCGGCTTTTTTCGGTCGGGAATGCCACAGCGATCACCTTGTCGCACATTGAATGCAGGTGAGTTTTACGGTGTCGAGTGCCAGCCCGGCCGCCCAACCTTCCACAGAAGGGCACACACCTCACACACCCTAGGCCAATTTGATATCAATCGTGGGAGAGCCGGGCACACGGAGGAAACCCGCGACCACAGGGGAGGACATGCAGACTCTCTGAAAAAGGCCCCCCCGCCAGGGGGAAGAACCGAGAACCTCTTGTGAGGCGGCAACATTTTAGTATGTCTCCATAAATATGGATATTCCTGAACCAATTAATGTGTGGGTACATAATTTACTGCTATTGCCTTTGTTTTAGCTTCATTGATTTTGTATCCTGAAAAGATCTGAAACAGTCTCAGAATGTTCCACAACACTGTAATGCCTCTTTCTCGTTTTGTCAGGTATACAATATTATAATCTGCAAATAAAGCCAGCTTTTCTTGACTACCATGCCAATTATACCCTTGAATTTCTGAGTCCTTTATTTTCTTTGCCAATGGTTCTAAATATAATGCAAATAATAAAGGGGAAAGAGGACACCCCTGCCTGGTTCCTCTGCTCAATCAGAAATTATCACTGACGGCCCCACCCACTTTAATTTTTGCCTCCGATCCCTCATATATCCTCCTACTCAACTTTATAATTTTTTCAGGAAATGCAAATGCTTCCATTTCCCTGTTCATACAGTCCTAGCTTACTCTGTCAAATGCTTTCTCTGCATCAAGATTCACCAGCAACAATGGCATTTGCTTACATTCTGCTTCCCTTTGGATCATCAATGGTCTGTTAATGTTGTCAAATGTTTGCCTCCCCTCCACAAAACCACAGTGATCATATCTATCAGTTTTGGCATTACATTTGCTGTTCGTTTAGCCATTATAGACATGAACACTTTATAATCATGGTTTAGTATTGAAATGGGCCTGTATGAAGCTGGATCTGATGGATCTCTACCCTCTTTAGATATTACAGCTACCACTGCTTTCTTCCAGGATGTTGGGCTTCTCCTCCTCTTAAAATACTGTTAAACAAAACATTCCAGATCTTTATCAGTTTTTTTCCCTCCTAGCTTCCAAATTTCCACAGGAATACCATCTATTCCTGGGAACTTTCCTATGAATTGGTTATACATCACCATTTTTACCTCATCTCCTCCTATCCCACTGCATTAGACTGTTGAGAAGTTGATATGATATTCTACAGTTTGACCGCTTTTGAGGACTAATTTTAAAATGAATGTATGAAATAATTTGCAGCTCTTAAGCTTCAAGAAACTGATGTTAAGTATACTTAAGTGAAAATAAAACATTCATTTTCTTTCAAAATTTTAAGAAAATACAGAAGCATATGACTGCTTCTTTGCTAAGACGCAAGAAAAGTTATTTTATATCAAGTGAAAGGATTGCTGGGTAACACAAAATAATGTAAGGTTGCAGGTAGTTTTACTGTTGACAACTTACAAAACTGCACAATTCTACTTGCTTGTAGTGTTAAACATCTTGAGAAATCTTGATGAGTGGATGGGAAATAGAAAATTCACCACAGGGATCACTTCAGTGGCTCTGCTTGATAGAGGCACTGGGAACTAAGGTCGGGTGGCACAATGCCAGGGTAATCCTATGGGGTAGGCTTGTAAAGGCTCCAAGGCCATTAGCCTAGTACACACCTATGAACCTATGAAGAGAGGGACTGTTTTGCACTAATGGCTAAGAACACATAACTTAAAACAGAATGCACCACTGGGAATATGAATGAAACTCTGAACTTATACAACAAATATAATGAAGTATAGGTTAGGAGGTAATGCTGTCAAAACCTTCAGTCAGTTACATTTTTGAAACAGCATATTATTCAAAGCCATACTACATCACTAGTCCCAACACGTGAGTTACAGCATTTCCATAACTCTAGCAATACCGTTCTACTTAGAAATGTAGTAATCTAAAAACTGGCAATATTCTAGACAGCTGTATGTTATCCATTATGCACTGTACATTTTACTCTTTAACAATAACTGTTTACAAAACTCCAAGTTTCACTCATCCTTCTCAATGACCTGCACAAGCTGGCTGCTTTATGGGACTGTTAAAATAAACTATGTTTTTTATATGTATTTAGTGATAAATGGTTCTGCCATAACGTTCCATAAGTTCAGGTTACAACTCTTCGACAAAGTACAGTCTAAATACCGCCAACTAAAAATCTTCTAGTTGATTACATTCCCTCCATCTCACAATGCCAAGAAAATTGAAAAAAAGTTATGTACTAAACATAACGCTCCATCTGTGTTGTTCATTTTCATTCTTCCTCAAAAAATGGGTTGAGATCAGACCTTCAGATCTGGCTCAGATGCTTTTTCCAGCTCATGGAACAATGAAACTCTTGAGCTTCAACGTTATGGTGAGTACATAACTTTTTTATCTGATGATGTCATTTTCACTCATTCCTCAACAAATAAGACAGAGTACCAAGCTAACTAAACCCCCAGGAGGACTCTAAGGAAGGATATTTCTGACCACCACTGAGCCAAAGGTTGCTCTTCCCCTAGAGACCAGATCCAATTTGTAATGAGCAATAAAGGTATGAGGATTAGCCCAAGTTGCAGCTGCACAAATATCATCCAAGGAAGACCTGGATAAAACTACTGAAGAAGTTGCCGTAGATCCAGTGGAATAAACTTTTGGTGGTTTTGGTAAAGATAAACCGAGTTTGTTATAAACAAAGATAATACAATCAATTAACCATTTGGCTAAGGTCACTTTATTAACTCATTTGCCCAATTTTGAATCCAAAAAAGAAACAAAGAATTGGTCTGATTTCCTGAAAAATGTTGTCCTATGTAGGTAAAAACATAACTGTCTGCAAATATCAAATAGGTGCAATACATACTCTCCTTTGTTTGGGAAAACTGGAAAGAAAACTGGAAGGTTGATAGTTTGATACTGGATTCTGACACTACCTTAGGAAGGAAAGACAAGTTAGTTCATAAAGATACCCTATCCTTGTGAAAACTCAAATAAGAAAGCTTAGAAGATGATGCTTGAAGTTCTGACACTCTTCTAGAGGAGGTAATGGCCACTAAAAAGACAGTTTTCCATGTTAAAAATGTTATTTCACATTTTGCTGATAGGTCAAGGGGAGACTGGGTCAAATATCGTAAAATCAAATTCAAATCCCATGGGGGAGTGGGATCTTTGAAAGGAAGTCTAAGAAAAAAAGTTCCCCTTATAAAGGCCTCGCAAAGCTTGGAAGAGGCTAAAGAAGAATTATTTACTCCAATGTGAAAACTGGAAATGGCATAAAGTTTTACTTTAATAGCTGAAGAACTATCACCTCCATTAAAAATTATAGCTAAAAATTCAAGAACTTTAGGTACTGGCACTGAAAAAAAGTCAATATCATGTTGCTGCACCCAAGCAACAAACCTTTTCCATTTACTTCTGTATATTTTTCTAGTGGAGGCCTTATGGAAGATAGTAGAATGTGACGAATGGGGGAAGAGAGCCTAGGCTGTCTAGTTATTAATGGAATTGGAGAAGCCATGCAGTCAGTTTTAGGCCTAAAATTTCTGGGTGATTCATATCTGTTAGGTAAGACTGGACGCCTGGAACTGGATCCAGAATCCAAGGCGAGTGAGGCAGATAAGGCCAAAGAAATGGGGACCAAATTTGATGAGGCCAGTAAGGAGCAATGAGGATGACTGTGTTCTTCAGTTGACTTGGTTTCTAAAGGTATTTAGGGATTAGGGGCACTGGGGGAAAGGCGCAGAGGAGATTGGGGGCCCAATCGTGGAGAAGAGCATCTCTCTGTGACTCCCCTGGTGGAGGTATCAGGGCAAAGAACCTCCTGCACTTGTTGTTGGGTGGAGATACAAAGAGGTCACAGCAAGGTTGGTCCCATCGACAGAATATCTTTTCAGCCACTTTCATGTTGAGAGACCACTCGTAAGGCATTAGAATGGACCTGCTTAACTTGTCTGCCATCATGTCGGATTTCCCTGGAATGTGCATTGCTATCAGAAATTGTTTGGTTGAGATCACCTTTGCTACACTTTCAAAGCTTCTCAACACAGGGGTAATATTTGGTTCCTCCTTGTTTGTTGATGTACCAGACCACTGACATATTGACAACAGTCCCAGAAGGTTGAGCGCCTTGGAAAGCATGCAATGTTAGGAGGACAGTTTTCATTTTTAGGACATTGATATATTTACTAGCCTCTTCAGGAGACTATGTGCCCTGGACTGTCTTTCCCAAGAAGTGCCCCGCCACCACCAAATTAGGGAAGCATCTGTGGTAACTATGGCCTTGGGCTGAGGGAGAATGAACAGGTGACCTGGATTATCTGATCGGACTAAGTCCACCACAGACAGCAATTTTTGCATGGCTGAGTTACTTTGATTTGGGTGGACAAAGACTGCTGAAGAATGGACCACTGAGTTGCTAGGCTCCACTGGAGAATTCTCATATGGTATCTTGCTAAGAAAACCAAAACTACTGCAGCAGACACTGACCCCAATGCTTGAAGGATCAATCGAGCTGAGAGAGAAGATTTTTGGTTTATCTTTATGACTTGAAATCATATAGTTGGCACCCTTCATAAAAGAAAGGAGTCTGTGAAGGATACTGTGTCAAACAATGCTCCAATGAACACAAATATTTGAATTGGTTCTATTGGAGATTCATTGTCATTGACAGTAATTCCAAGGTGGCAGCATAACTGGTGTACATCATGCCTTATTCAGATGATCCCTGGTTGGAGCAGTTATTAGCCAGCTGTTTAAGTAAGGAAATGCTCGGAATCCTTGCAGTCTCAAGTGAGCTGCCACTACTGCCATGCATTTGGTGAACACCCTGGGGGCTGTGATGAGACCAAAGGGCATAATTGGTAGTGACTGGCTCCCTGCCCAAAGTGTAGGAGGTTTCTGGATCATCTGTTTATTTTTATAGGATAGTACACATCCTGAAAATCTGTCAAGCACATCCAGTTGTCCTTGTGCAGAAAAGGCAGAACGGACTGAACCATGACCATCCAAAACTTGGTATACTGAACTGACTTGTTGAGAGTGCTGAGATCCAAAATTGGTCTCCAATCCCCTGTTTTCTTTGGCACTAAAAGGAATTGTGAGCAAGTTCTGCACTCTTTCTGGTCTGGGGGACCTCCTGAATGACTTTTTTTTTCCTAGCAGCTTTTTTCTTCTGCTGCTACTTTCTTCTGACTGTCTGAAACATCAGGAATTCTGTTTACTCTTTGGAGGGTAGGGAAAATGGTATTATATAACCTCTGGAAATAATCCTGAATCTTTTGTAATCTCTAGCCAGGCTCTCTGGTGCAGGGATAAATGAACAGTAACTGCCTCCAGAGGTGGATAATCGGGTGTCCTTACAGAAGTGCTGGTAGCATCTGTCAGAGAAAGTACCTCTAGATCTTTGGTTTTGCAACCCTCCGCTTCAATGTGGGTGGTGTCTTCCATTAGAGTCCCCCCTCTGTCTCTGAGGGAACTGACTCCACATGGATTTTTGGAAGTGACCCTGGGACTTTCTGAACCACAGTTTTTGACCACCTCATTGATTCCTAGGTTCTTTGAGGAGTGGAAAAATGTATGCCCACAACAGACAGGGTTTTACCTTCCTGCTCACAACAGACAGGGTTTTACCTTCCTGCTTACACCTGGACAGAGTGTCTTTTACTTTGGGGCCAAACAAAGAACTTCTGTCAAAGGAAGCATTGACGAAAGAAGACTTGAAGGGCTCCACAATATCACTCAGGTGCATTCAGGCATGTCTCCCAATGCAAATGCCTGAACCTGCCACCGTTAAGGTACCTTCACCTGAATGTGAGATGAGCCTCATGAATGAATTTGACTTAGACTGTAGAGTAGAAAACTGTGAGGCAATTGAATTCTCTACCTGAGAAGTAATGGTCCCACAGAGAGATTTGATAAGTTCTTTTATCAAATCCCACTGATGTCTGGTGAAGTGTGCCAAATAATTCAGTCACTGAAGTGCAAAACTCACTGAAGCATATACACACTTCCCTAATCTGTCCAGTGCCCTATACTCAATGTTAGGGAGAAGAACAGTGGAATTTTGTCCTTTTTTTGTGTCTGCTGTTACAATCATGGCATCAACGGTTATTCCTTTGCTGCAAAATGTCCTACCCTTGGGTGTTGCCAGGATCTAGTCTGGTCTCTTGGGGACCCACTCAATGGAATAAGGGTCCTTCCACACCTTTCAAGAGATCAAATCAATGAGCTCACTGGTGGGTGGAGTCACCCAGGAGGTAGATGGGCCAGACCCAAAGGCTTCCAGAAATACTGATTCCTCTTGAGAAGGGTTGTCCATAGATCAGCCACCGCTTTGCTTCAGGATCTCTCGTACATCTCCAAAGGAGACGTCATCAGGTAGTGATCTTAGGGACCCTTTCCCCTCAATGAAATCAATATTCAGTGACAGACTCTTGAGAAAAGTCTAAGTGCCTCCTTTCCCAATTTCTCTTCCTTGGGAATTCTTCAGCGGTTTGTTGTGTAGAAGTATAAGAAGATATTAAAATACCCTGCTGGGTATTCTGGAGACTTTGAGCTGGCTGTCCCTGTTGTACAGGAAGATGTGGCTCAAAATGCAAAGACGACTGGGTCTGGGAGTAAGAGATGAGAGGGGTGAATGTTTCCATTCTCTTGGAGTAGAGGAAAACTCTCCCCACTACCTTGAAAGCAGAATGCTTCAGACAGAAAGAGACCGATGGCTCAGAGAAGACATGCTTCCGGATCTTTGGCTCCTTCTGACCCAACAGCAAATCACTTGAGGCAGGGGTTGGAGCCGAGCTGTCTAGCTCCGAGGGGCAGAGACAGCTCCAACAACCTCAGAGTCAAGTCCAACAGCTAGGATCCAGCGGCAATGCTCTGGTTCCAAGAGTTATGCGGCTCCAACATGCTCAGAGCTGGTCCACTCAGAGATGGTATCCATGTAGAAAATATGATGATCTTTGATTCTGATATGGACGGATCTGGGATTCTCAGATCCAACTGCTCCAAAACCAACTGTCAGACCAGAGTAAGAGCATAATATGTGGGGTAGTACTCTCCAGATCAGATGGTACAGGAGCTGGGAGAACTCCCATTTGAATTTACGTCAACAGGAATTTCCTCATTATCCTATCCACATCTGCTTTGGTTAGACTTCTGGAGGAATGAGAAGAAGAAGAAGCTATAGAAAAAGTCCTAGAATGGTGACACCTTTCCAGAAAAGGAGACAGAGAGAAGAAGATACCGAATCCAGTCTCGGAGGAGATTAGATCCGAGGTGACTTGTCCTTTGCTCTGTTGGATCCAAAGGTGTCAGATTCGAAGTTTTTGTCGTAGTCTTTGGATCCAAAGTAGTCAGACCAGAGCAACTCTTCTTCAGATCCAAAGAGAGGGGATCTGAAGGTTTGGAAGTTTTTAGAGGTGGTTTCGAACCCTGACTCAAAGAACTTGCAAGGTTTGGGGAATGCTTTCTAACCTCTTTCTTGTCATCTTCTTTTAGGGGTTTGAGCTCCAGATGTTGTATCAGAGGATTTAGAAGGGAGTAATCCTCTCAAATTAAGTTTATTTTTACGATCAGTATCGGGTTAGAGGCCTTACAATTATCACAGGCAGGCTCCAAATGGGCTGGGCCTAAACAATAAACACACACACACAGAGTGTGTATCCGATATCCGATAACAGGATTTTATGGCCACAGGCCATACATGTTTTAAAACCAGAGGGTTTCACACCAATAACTATTGAGAGAATCAGAATATTATAGAAAAGTTTTTTTTTTTAAATAAAGAAAAGGGAAAGGGGAAAATATCACCAACAATGGTAAAAAAAAAAAAAAAACTACCTCAAAAAGGTACAAGGGCTAGAGAAAATAACAGATATGGTATTTTAGAGATACACTAAAAGTGTAGGCAGGACAAAGGAGGATACATAGAAATTTTTCAGAAAGATAAACAGTTAAGATATAAAATTCTTACTTTACTCACAAAAAATAGCTATTGCTCGAGAACTAACAGTGACCACATCCATATGCAAAATCAGCAATCGAGATATGAGGTATGGTAGGGAACTAGAGGATTCTGGATACGGGAAGAGCTTGAGAGATTCAGTGTTCCATAAGCTGGAAACAGTGGCTGAGTTGGATCCAAGGGCCAGATCCGAACCCATTCTGAAGAATGAATGAAAATTACATCATATGTAATTGTAAATTTGTCATGATACTGAAGCAAAAAAAGACCTCAAACACTGATTGTTTACTGTAACCAGACATAATGCCCATAGCAAATGTTAGTTTAAAATGACTGCTGGGTGAAAATTCTGCAAATAAAGGCTACAAATGAGTCTCCCTGCAAACATCAAAAGCTCCTCTTCTTATGCACAAAACTGAGAAGAGAAAATGATTAATACACCTTTGTCCAATACTAGTATATTTTGCATAGGACACACCATGGTATCTTCACCCCCCTGCTACTTAATGTAATCCCCCTACTACCACCACCGAGGCCACCATTACTTAGAGAAAAGGCAAAAACATGGCTTTTCACAAAAAATCAAGTATTTATCTTTTTTTCTTTCATTGATGAAATTGGAGTTAAGCGTGATCTTTGAAACACAGGGCTTAGATTAGCAAGATTCATACAATGTTGTTTTGGAAGAAGAAAGTAAACACTCTGACAAAAGTCAAATCTTTCACAGCTGCTTCACAGCCTCCTAAACAAAATCTCAATTGTCTATGTACGTCTAAAGAGTGAAGGCAGTACTCTCCTCTATTGGCAAAATTCGGAAAGAACACTGGTAGGTCAATGGTCTGGTTTATGGAGAATTCAGAAACAACTTTGGGGAGAAAGGATGGATTCATCCGAAGTGATACTCTGTCTTTATGAAAGACCAGATAGGGCCTCTTGATACACAATGCCTGCAGCTCCAAGACTCTTCTGGAAGACGTGATGGCTACCAAGAACAAGGATTTCCAAGACAAAAACTTTAGGTCACACTTCGCAGCAGGTTCAAACGGTTTCTGAGTCAAAGACTGAAGGACTAGAGTAAGGTTCCATGGTTCCACGGGCTGACAGGAGGCCTGATATGAGAAGTCCCCTTGAGGAAAGCCTTGCAAATGCATAGAGAGATATAAGAGGGGTGCCATCTATACCATTGTGGAAATTTGAAATTGCCACTACATGTACTCGTATGGTAGAAGCAGAGGCTCCATTATCAAAAAAACCTAGCCAAGTATTGAAACACTGCATTAACTGGAGCCGAATATGAGTCTAGCATGTTATCCGTGGACCAGATGAAGAATCTTTTCCATTTATCCTGGTACAGTCTTCTGGTGGATGGCTTATGAGAGGCCAGAATAATGTGTCGAACAGGTGAGGAGAGATTGGCTTGCCTGGCTACAAGTGGAAGTGGAGAAACCAAGCTGTCAGCTTGAGACTGGATAGATTTGGGTGACTCTACCCTTGGGGGTGAGTAATCACATCTGATAGAGGGTCCAGAATCCATGTCGGGTATACTAGGTGAGGCCGAACGAAAGGGGACCAAACTTGTCGAGGCCAGAATGGGGCTATCAGGATCACCTTGCATCTCAACTGAACAGCTTTCTTTAGAAATTGTGGGATCAGAGGGATGGGAGGATAAGCGTAAAGACGTCCCATGGGCCAATCGTGGATCAGAGCATCCCTCGGTGACTCCCCTTCTGGGGAAAGTACAGCAAAATAGCTGCTGCACTTGGTGTTTGATGGGGAAGTGAAAAGATCGCAGCAGGGCTGGCCCCAGTGGCTGAAGACTGCTGATGCCACCTCGAGGTTGAGGGACCACTCGTGAGGCATGAGAATGCATCTGCTAAGCTTGTCCACAATCACGTTAGAGCTCCCCAGGATATACGTTGCTATTAGAAAGCGGTTGGAAGCTATCGCCCACCGCCAAATTTTCATGGCTTCTCGACATAGGGGATAAGACTTGGTTCCTCCTTGCTTGTTGATATACCAGACCACTGATATACTGCCTGACTGAATTGCAATTGTCCTGGAAGGTAGAGGTGAATGGAAGGCCTGCAATGCTAACAGCACAGCTCTCAGTTCCAGAACATTGATATGCAGGTGGGCCTCTGAGGTGGACCATGTGCCTTGGAGAGTCTTTCCCTGGAATTGCCCCCCCCACACCCGATCAGGGAAGCATCCGTGGTCACAATGGCTGTGGGCTGAGGAGATTGAAATGGACGACTTCAAAGTTCTACGTCTGGCCTCATCCACAAAGAAGGTCCTGTTTGCAGGAGTTGGTTATTCGAATCTGGTAATTGAGGGGGGTGATAGTTTGGGAACCACTGACACAGAAGAAGCCATTGCAGAATCCGCATGTGTAGCTTTGCTAGAGGCACTATTGGGATTGATGCTGCCATGGAACCTAGGGCCTGAAGAACTTCCATTGCAGAAACTGTTGTTTGTGAGAGTATCACCTGGAATTGAAGCCCCAATCGATGTAGTCTGTGAATTGGGAGTGATACCAGAGAGGACTGAGTACTGAACACTGCTCCAATGAACTCTATTTGTTGTGTAGGGACAAGGTTTGATTTCTCCCAATGTATCGTTATTCCCAACAATTTTGCCAGAGAGAGAGAGAGTATAATGTACTGCTGTTACCAGAAGATGCTTGGTGCGGGTGGTAAGGAGCCAGTCATCCAGATATGGAAACACCTGGAATCCTTTTAGTCTCTAGTGAGCTGTTACCACTGCCATGCATTTTGTGAACACTCTGGGGGCTGTAGAGAGACAGAATGGCAGGGCATGGAATTGATAATGACTGGCTCCTAGCCAAAAGCGAAGCAGACTCCTGGAGCATTCATCCATCGTGATGTGGTAATACACATCCCGGAGATCTATAGAGCACAACCAATCGCCTTCTCTTAAAAAGGGGAGAATGGACTGAACCGTGACCATCCAGAATTTGGTTTGGGTGACAGACTTGTTTAAGCTGCAGAGATCCAAAATGGGTCTCCAGTCCCCTGTCTTTTTTGACACCAAAAAGAATCTTGAGTAAAATCCGGACGTGGCTATCAGCACTGAAGATGGAACAGAGAAGAGAGGTGGTTCCGTACCCTTGGCCGATGCGCCCATCCCCCAATCCCCAAATTGAAGAAGGACCGGTTCATTGGGAACCGAAGACCAAAGGGACAAACTCGGTGCAGGTGTGAGATCAACCATAGACATTGAGGTGATGGGTTCCAAGAAAGATGTCGGAGCAGAAGGCTTCGGAACTGAGGTGGTCGAAGGAGGAGTGTAAGACAGAGTCCATGGGTAAGGCAACCCAAGTCCTGCAGGTGGATAGGTCTTACAAAGTGAGGGGATCCCTCTGGCTAACAACAGCTAGTCTACAAGACGCACCAAATCATGCTCAGAAAGCCTCCTAGTGGATGTAGTGGATACTATGGATGAGGAGTCAGGACGTTCGATGAAGGGGCTATACACTTGGCCCAAAAATGGATCTATGGAGGGGTAGTATCGGATCCATGGTGCAAGGTCTGCTAGCACAGAAATCTCTAGTTTCGAGACCAGAAGTAAAGGGGTCAAATCCAGTGAGGTCGGTACAACGCTCGGTGCTGAAGTGGCACTCAGAGCTGAATGAGTTGGTTCCAAAAAGGAAACTAATGATGTAGTCGAAGGTGTGCCTCAAGCCAAACTGGCCACAGGTGCCGAAGATGAAATAGGCGTAGTAAGGTCTATGATCGGTGCTGGAGGCAGGACCAGTGCCAAAATGGTCGCCGGTATTGATGGTTTTGAGATGGTCGGAGCCGAAGAAGATTTAGCCGAGGGGGCTGATTTATGCTCCGAAGATAACTTTGGGACCTTTGATTTCCCAGGTTTCCCAGGCTTGTTCTGATCACCCGATGGTGAAGAAGGAACAGAGTGGGATCTCTTTTTGTCCTTAGAAGGAGGGGTTGAGACCTCCATTGCAGAAATGGCCTCTGAGAAGGGAGACTTGAGTAACCCTTTCAGAATGAGTTTATTTTTGCGCTCATTGAGAGTGTATTGACTGAAACTCTGACAAATGTCACATGGAGGTTGCACCAAAAGGTGGGACACTCCCAAACCATATACACAGTCATCATGAAAATCACTGTTAGGTAACTTGCCCTTAACATGAAGTACAATGCTTAAAACCTGAAATACCCTTCTTATCCAATATCTTGATAGAGAAGAAAACACCACAGGCCAAATGCATAATCCAACTATAATCAAAGTGAACTCCGTTCAAAGAAGCCAGAAATATAACAATACACTGGTATGATAGAGAAAGGAAAGGAAACATCTGAATAAAAGACAGCTAATAGGTTAAACAATACCAACTACGGTATTGAAGAAATACCACAAGGGTAAGGGAGGAAGGCCGTACCAGCAATGGTACTTGAAAGTGTGCCAACGGTAACTACGGGAAGAGAGGAAAAGACAAGTTCAGACAGAAGAAAAAGGCACTAGAAAAACTAATCGCTTAATAGAATATGAGGATAACCAAAATTTTTCACACAAATATCAAAAATTTTCACTTAGCTGAGAGCTTGGCTGAAATGCGGCTTTACGGCTACACAGCAAACAAGATTTGGGGTAACAGGGAGAAGGACATTCTGGGTAGAGATTTGCTCGAGAGTTTTTTTGTCTGGCGCGAGCTTGGTAAAAAGGCCGACTTGGTTCCGAGGGCCTGGAACCGAACCCATCAGTGATGAATGGAAAGAAGATTAACAACATCAGAGCATACACTAAAAGTGGAAAAAGGGTCAGTAGTTACAGAACAGTAGTGTAGGTGCTAATGTATGTGTCAAAACGACACAACAAACACAGCATGGTTGGCATGCTGCCCGACGTTATTAGTTACTTCACACACATGGCCTCCTATGATGACAGACTTTCAGTTTAAGCAAAATGCTTTTATAGCGGACTTTATCTACACCCATCAACTTTCTTAAACAAAACATATGTGAATATGACAGCTACTTTCACTCAAGGCAAAAGGCAGACATAATACAAAACATTCTTAAACACTGTATGCAATCACACAGGGCTGCCTGCTCTCTGAAACTCATGATTCATAAAGGGACCAGTGAGCAAAGGTGTAACAATATACAGAGTGGCATACCTGGGAAGTCCAGAGGTCCAAATATGCACTTGGTATGCAAATGGGTTTCAACAGCACAATATCTGATTCACAAATGTGTGAAGGAACAACACCTTAGAGCATGGGGCATGACACAGAGGCATCCAACTAAGGACACAGGCATACACAAAAAAAGGTTAAGGTTGAGTCTCAAGCTAGGCAGTAAATTCTGCCAGTACAAATGACAGTGGCAGACTAAGATTTGTTTCTACCTGCTGTCTATCAATAACATGTCCCTGACTTCCTGTTTTAAACTTAGAAAGTGACTAGAATAACAGGCTGTGTGTTCATCTGATTTTCTGAAGAATACAAAAACAGTTTTTAATTTCACAAGCTTCCCTGTATCTATCTCCTCTCTCTTCTCTTTTCCCTCAATCTTCCCCCCTGTATACATCTGGCCTTGCTATCATACTTATTTACAGTGACTATACTTACCCCTCTGGCCTTCACTGAGTGTTTTCTTGCACAGTGCTGAGATGTGGCTCAAATTCAATTTTACTAAAAAAAATATTTAATTAATTATAAATAACTGAAACATGATGCAATTAAAAACACAAAGTGAAAACTTTTCAAAATTATTTTTTTTTGGAGGGAAGCCCTCCCTTTACTTAAATAACTAAGTGCTTGCTCTGCAGGAGCAATACCAGATACAGGGAGTGCACTTATATAAACCATATCAGCAGTGTTTACATACTGGTAACCAGAAGCACCTGCTAAAGTTTACTTATGCAATTCTACATATTCCCACATTTGCCTTACAAAACTATTGGTAAATATGTCACATTAAGTGAAACTGAATTTCAGCTAAATTTTCAATTACCTAAGCTCACTGTCAACCATTATTCTTAGATCAGCTGACTTTAGACGAAACTGTTATTCATCAGAATGACAGTCACCCTAGCAAGAATACACACACACACACACACACACACACACACACACACACACACACACACACACACACACACCTCGTTTTCCCATTTTCTGCATGGGATTAAGGGTGTCATTTCAACTGTTTCCACGTCTCTCAGTTCAATGCCGCTGTCCTACCTTCTGAGACAGTATTGTCTGACTGCCACAAACATTTTCTCAGGCAATTCATCCATATCTTTGCTGGACACCCTCATTTCCCCTTGCCTTCTTCCTGTATGTCCCAAATCTTCTTTACCTCACTGTCTTCTGCTTTTCTGCACATGTGCCCAAGCCACCTTCTCTGCAATTTGAGTTACTTTGGTTTCTGGTCTGATGTCCTTATTTCTTTGTTTTTTCTTTGTTTGTCCAAAAGTGTGCATTCTATCACCCATCTCAAGCACTTCATCTCCATTACCTCTAGCTTCTTCAATTGGTTTGCCTTTACTGCCCAGGTTTCTGTTCTATACACCTTACCACCGACCTTACTTTTCAGCTTCTTTGGCATTCTTCTGTCGGTTCCCTATTAGAAGACCGAAGACGCATTCTTTTCTTGGATGAACACAAAAGCCTGAAATGGTAAAATATCAAAGCGGCTTTTTTTTCCCCAGGGAAAGAATTTGCTTGGCCGCTTTGTTACTTTGCCGTTTTTCTCACTGTAGTACAGTGTCGGAGTTGATATATTTAAGTAGGGTGATGTGGGGGGTGCAGCCCCACTTAATGTAATGTTTAAAGTATTTTATTTTAGTTTTTTTGTTGGAACAGTGATTTTTTTTCCTAGGAAAAAAAAATCGCTGTTCTGACAGTTCGAAATTCTGATTGCAGCTGTACAGCCCCTCTGATTCTAGCTTTGAAGTCCTCATTCAGATTTCCCTTCTCCTTAACTACCCTCTCAGATACTTGAAGCTCAACTCTATCTATATATGGGCATTGTAGGGTTTAATGCTGCATGCATTTCATTGTGTACCAAAATGCTGGTGCTTTTTGCACTAGTACAGTTGGTCGAATTCTGTAATGTAGAACTTCATGGGTTTTTCTCCTTTTCTGAGATTGTGTGCCCCTGGAGTTAGTATACTTAATATCCAGGGGTGTGGGGGTGAAGACCCCATATAGTGGTGTGTGTGTGTTTTATTTGTTTTACTTCTGGCAAACACAAATATAACATATTAGAATATGTTACTTTTTCTGATGATTTTAGTGGTAATTATTGATCATTTTCAGTGAGGTTGTTCAGTGTTTTGTATTTTAAATAAACTCACTAGTGACTATTCATTATAAAATCATACAAGTATATTATGAAATTTTGATGTGCAGAAACATTGATGCACAACATAAGTTCTACACTCTTTCCTAGCCCTTACTCTAATTCTAACCTGCAAACCCATGTACACATGCCCTTACCTCTAAACCTGAAACTTTAAGTTTCAACACTGCCATCCACTCCAACTTACCACCACTGCAACACATCTTCTCAATAAAAGTATCATACATACTTGTGCCTTTCATTTGATCCTGCAGCATACCTCACAACTGTACAGATTTCTGCCTCATATTTCTGGTCCGTTTTTCATAAAATTGTGTTTTTTCTGGCACATTAGTTGCACATCATTAGAGACTGAAGTTAGAAAATAATGAGACATTTGAGTTTCAGACTTCATACCCTTCAGGAATTTCATGCTAATGCAAAACCTGTTATTCTATCAACGTTCTAAGTTTGTAAGAGCAATATTTAAAATTGTCCCTATTTTTGGGCCTTTATCCCTCTTTTATTTATGGCTTTGTCCAGATTTCTTGTTCTAAGAGGTTGAGAGCTATGTAGACCTTTGGTCAACTATGAGTACATTTAAGTTCATCAGAAATTGCTGCTGACAGCCTATGCAGTGTCATATCATTACAATTTGATGTATTTTCATTTACAATTCTATGTATGCACATTTATTATTCTATGTATGTACATTTATTTTTTGATTAACTCTCATACCATTACTAATCTTAAGTATATATGCACATTTAAAACAAAGGGTAAAAAAGGACAGACAGACAAACCATTTGGGGCTCAATGCAACAATAAAGACTTAAAAAGTAAAATAAGTCATGGACTTTCAGAAGCAATGTAGTTGAAACACTTGACATCCTTAAGGGGCCAACTGCATATATCCCATGGGCCTCCCCTATAGGAGGTTTACGGTATCGCACAGTGAAAACTCTACGTACATTTATTTATTTACTTATTGACATTTGTTAACTGGGTTGGTCCATCTGCGCCAGGGGCCCATTTCCAGTGGAGACCCAAGTAGAAAAGCTCCCAGTACATTTAATATTATTTACAAGTTAAGCAAAACCTTCAGTACAGCAATAGATCAATTTATCAACAGCAACATATGATACATGGAATAACACTATCTCTGTAGTATACAGAGCAGTAAATCGGATCAGTTTATCAACAGCAATACATAAGATACAGTACTATAGTATACAGAGCAGTAAGTCCTTTAAAGCAGTAACAATTAGTATTACGGCATAAATACCAACAAGTAAATTACACTTGTACATATACAAAGATATATTGTGATTGTGTCTTTAGATAAAGAGAGGAACTGAGCAAATAGGTGGGAGATAGAGAGATATAAAGAGGCATTTAAATGGGGCAGTCTGAGGAGGGCAGGAAATACATTAAGTGAGGAGAGAGAAATAGATCAAGTGGGAGACTGACATGGACAAGACCAGGTCTTTAGTAGATTGTCTTTAAGTTCTTGTTTAAACTGGTACTTATGGTGGATACTTCTGATATTAGTAGGAAGAGTGTTACAATTATGAGCTATGGAGTATTCGTAAAGGGACTTTCCTATATTTTTAGCAGGTTTATAGATCTCCAGAAGGTGTTTGTCAGTTGTACTAAGGTGACGGCGAGATTTACAATAAAACACTAGGTTAGAGATAGAGGGGGAGGAGGTGGGGTTACACAGGATAGAGTGAGTAATATGTAATTGTGGAAGAAGTAGTTGTTTAGGGAATTCAGGCTATTGAAGTGACTTGAGGGGAAGGCAATAATGGAATTTGTAAGGGAGGTTAGCAGCAAATTTGGCAATTTTGTTGTAAGTTTGCATTAGAGTGATGCTTGGAGGTTAGTAAGGACAAGAGCTGCATATAGTAGACAGGGTAAGAGAAGAGAATGGGCTAGGGAGGGTTTAGCTGAGGGTGTAAGAAATTTTTGATTTGGGTAAAGGAGGCCAAGTTTCTGGTGGTTTTTTTTATACTTTGATGGAGACGTACGTCAAAGTTTAGTTCATTGTCAATAATGACACCGAGTAATTTGGTGTGGCATTTAGGTTTAATGATGGTATTATGAAGGGAGGTGATGGAAAATTAGAGTTTTTGTTTTATCAGATTTTCTGGAAAGAAGACCAGAATTTTAGTTTTATTAGGGTTTAGTATGAGCTGATTGTCAGACAGCCAGGTTTCAATAGAAGAGAAGGTATTTTGGGTGATAGCTAGGAGTTCAGGAAAGTTATGGGCAGAGTGGAGTCAACAAACTGCAAAAGTGTTGAGAGGTTAGTTGCAGAATTTAGTTTGTTAGTAAAAATACTGAAAAGAACGGGACCCAGGATAGATACTTGGGGAACCCCAGTGTTGACGAGAAGAAAGGGGAGAAGACAATTTTCCAGTGTATGGATTGCTGTCTGTTAGATAGGTAGCTACAGAACTAGTTTACACAGAAGGTAGAGAGAGAAAGGTCTGAGAGTTTGTTAGCAGTTTAGAATGACAGACTGTGTTGAAGGCATTACAGAGATCTTGGAGTAGACAGGAAACAAGCAAGTTGTTATCATGGCCTTCTGCTACTGCTTGGGTAAATGACACTAGTGCAGTAGATGTGCTATGGTGGCATCTAAAGCTATGCTAGGTGGGAGTTAGAAGGTTATTATCTAGTAAGTGTTGATTAGCTGGGTATGGACACACTTTTCCAGAATCTTGGATAAGGGGGATAGGATAGCAATGGTGCTATAGTTAGAGGGGTCAGTAGAGTTTCCACCTTTGTGAAGAGGAATTGTGCAAAAGGATTTCCAAATATCGGGGACATGGGCTTCTGCAATTGATCGATTTATAAGTATAGAGACAGGGAAGGCAACAGATTCAGAAGCGATTTTTAGAAAGTGAGGTGGTAGTTTGTCAGTAGTGGCAGAGCACGACTTGAGTTTACTTAGGAGTGATTTAATGAAGGAGGTGGGGACAGGCTGGAAGGAAGAGTTAGGGGAGTTATTTTAGGAGGTGAAAGAGGGGTAGAGAAGGTGGCACTATTTTTTAAGATTTATTATATAAATCGTGTATAACTGTCTTCTACTCATTCTGTAAAATGGAGCATTTCTCCATGGGCCTCCGCTGAAAATGCGACTTGTACTCAGTTGGATTTTCTTGGTAAACAAAAGCAATATATATTTATATATATATATATATATATATATATATATGGTTCTACCTCACTTCAACGACACGCCGGAACATCGACACGGAAATCGCGAGCCCCAGAAGATCGACAGCGCAGAAGACCGACGGGACCTAGAAGATCGATAAGCAGAAGACCGACCCGACGGATGAAAGCACCGACGCCAAGGATGCCGAAATGGGAAAAGGCTGTGTAAGTATGCAGTAGTGATGGACGTTAGGGTGCGAGTAAGGTAAGTGTGGATAGGGGTGGGTTAAGTGAGTTAGGGGTAGGGAGCGGGTCAGGTAAGTGTGCGGTAGTGATTGTGTTTGGGTTAGACGCGGGATAAGTGAGTTAGGGTTAGGAGCGGGTCAGGTAAGTGTCTGGTAGTGATTGTGTTTGGGTTAGGGGCGGGATAAGTGAGTTAGGCTTAGGGAGCGGGTCAGGGAAGTCTGCTGTAGTGCCGGACCTTAGGGTTAGGGTTTGGGTTAGGGTTGTAGGTAGTTGTGTATGTGAGGTTTAGTGTGGGTTTGTAGGGATTCTGGTGTGCTTGTGTTGTGTATGTGGTTTTGGACGGGAATGTGTTTTGTTTGTTGATTGTGGTGTGTGAAGTGTATGAGGTTTCGTGTTTGTGTACCGTCGGTTATTTCGTTGTCGGGCATGTGGAATTTCGTGTTTTTGTACTGTCGGTTATGTGGTTTCGGTGATTGCGTTGTCGGTGTTTTGGTGTTTTGTTTATGTGAGGTAGAACCATATATATATATATATATATATATATATATATATATATATATATATATATATATTTATATATATATACAGGTCCCAGTACCTTTGTTGAAAGGTACTTTGAATGACATTTGTTTAATCAACACAATTTGGTCAACAGAAGTGTGAGATCAACAATTCCTGGGTATGGGAATACACCATTTTCCATGGAGATTGTGTATTCTTGGAGTTAAAATATATAATTAGCATGGAGTGTGGGGACACAGCTTTCTTTGTGTTTTTTTTTTTTTTGCATGTGCCGAAATTAATTCTTGTTGCATGCTTAGTAGTGTGCCAACGTGAATAAATTCAATCAATTTGTTTTGACATTATACACATCAACATATGCTATAATATAGTATCAATATTCAATTTGAACATATTTTTTATGCAAATTCATAAGTCTATATTTTGAAATCGTTACTCAAAAGTATAGAAATTTATCAAACGTTTCAATTTTGTGCTCATTTATTTTAAATGATCCCTAGTTGGTGATAGTGTGTGTGTGTGTGTGTGTGTGTGTGTGTGTGTGTGTGTGTGTGTGTGTGTGTGTGTAAATTGCCCCAGTTAGGGATACCTGATGGTTAGTGTTACTCAGGCTCAAACCCAATACCTTACGTACAACAACCTGAATTCTCTAACCCTACCACCACTTGTGATTCATGTCCGTTCCTCTTAAAATTTGTGGTTTTCTGTCAAATCAGTGAGGACTGAATTCACTAAATAATGACAGCCATTTAAGTTTCAGTCTTCCTATCTTTCAGGAAATGCAAGGTAACACAAAACATTCTATCTAGCAACTTTCTAAGATTATACAAGCAATGTTTTACATGTGTCCCTGGTTTTGGGCCTTTGCCCCCCCCCCCCCAATAACTTTTGTTTTTTTCCAGATTTTGTGAGCAGCAAAGTTAAGAGATATAGTTGAGTGTCAAGTGCATTTTACCAGGAGCTGAGAACTTCAGGGGAAGAGAAGTTTAGTGCTGCTTATGCCGACTTTGTTTGCAATGTGTAACTGTTGTTTAGCAAATGATATCACTATTGTGCTAAAGTATTTAAAAGCATTGTTAGTAGCACAACAGGTAGTTTAGTTACTTTTGATGCAGAAGGATGTGGGTTCTACTCCCACAGTATGTAGATGGATTCCTGATACTGTACTATGTTGTACTTTAAAGGGGATGGCTGCTGCAGTCCTGAGAATATCCTCCTTTGAAGGAGATACTTGTAGATCAGAGTGTGTGTGTGTGTGTGTGTGTGTGTACCTTAAGAAGCATTTCCAGATGTAGGCATGTGCACATAAATACTGAGCACGTGCAGGCAGCAGTGCCATTTGAGAGAACAGCCAGAGTGTTAACATGTATGACTGTGACAGTCAGTCTGTTCATAAGTTTATTTAAGTTTGTTACAAAGCCTCATTTCTGATGTGTTTGTTTGTAATATAGCTGCTTGAACTGAACCCACGAATGTTCGTCTGTTTAATCCTGACCAGATCAGCAACAATACCCAGTAACTATGAGCCTGTTATCAGTTTGCCATTGATTTCTATTGCAATATTACCAGCTTATTATTTTTTAATGTAACATAGGCAATTTATTCTTCAAGGGCAACAGGCACTTTATTTGTAGATGAAACAATGAAATATAAAGTTGTTTGCTAGCAGCAACCTCTTCATTAGTTACAGATCTCTTTAATGTGGAATTAGAATGACTTTTACATTTGCAGAGATTGTACATGTTTACTGATACTGGTGGATTGTAATCATAGAAGTTTGAGTAGACTATTATGATGGAAATGTTCTGAATTGGGCAGTTTTATCATTATTGGTTCATACATTTTGTTTCATTGCTTAACAGAAAAATGTTCAAAACAATACATTTAAAAAATGCTTTAACAAGTGTGCTGTATTACACAAGGAATATTATTTAATAAAATTAGGATGGTGAATCAAAAAACACATGTATGTTTGCATGGTCCTAAACATGTGTGCAAGGAGCCTATGATTTGAAAACAGCCCAAAGGTAAACTTTATCCGCCACTGGCTAGATGCATTTTCTTTGACTGTGGGTTTCAGTGCTGTTTCAATTAATGTGAGTTTCAAGGGCAGAGAAGTTTTAATGCTAAGTCTGTTTTCATTGAGAAACTGTATTGCTTTATTTAGCAGATGTCTAGCAGTGTTTGCGCTATAAAATTTAAAATAAAAGTTTTAAATTAAATCCAAGTAATCATTGCAGAAATGAAGCATAAAACAGTATGCATATTACAGTGTTTATGGTAAATGGGGAGAAACAGCCAAGTAATGGGACACTGGAATGGCTGCAGGGGGGAGAGCTGTGTATGGGGGCCCCAATTTGACAATGATTTTGTGAGGGCGGAAGGGCGGTAAACTCAAAGCCAGCACAACGTCTAGCTATGTCACTGCGTTACCTATATTTTTATTAATTTGTATTTATTTAATATTTGTTAACCAGGAAAGTCTGACTTGGAACGAGCCAATTTTCAGCGGAGGCCCGGGGAGAAACACCCCAGATGCATCTTTGTAATGTGGGGGGAAACTGGAGCACCCAGAGGAAACCCACATGAATGCAGGGAGGACATGCAGACTCCGCACAGACGGCACCCCAGCCGCAAATCGAACTGGAGAACCTCTTGCTGTGAAGCGACAACACTGCCGTTGCATCACTGCGCCGTCCTGCTAATTTTGTTGTTATTTATTAATTTGTTATTATATTGCTAATCTATTACCTTTACTCACACTTCTTCACATTCAGTATAAATCTCCTTTACACTCTTATCACTCCTATTTGGACCTGAAGAGCTGCTGCCCTTCAAAAAATGTTTTTTATGTTCCCTAGCCTTCTCATTTGTTTTTTGCACTTGTGTCTCTATTCTATTCTGTGGCTTAATTTCCTTATTTTTAATCATTCCAAATGTATCTTATCTCTTATCCAAATGTTTCTTTCAAGTAATTTAATCAAAATGTCTCATATATCAGCCAGTTTCCTACATTTGGATATCTGTCTGTATTATAAGCTATAGGCATACCAAATGTTTGCCTTTTCTCTCACCTATTTTTCTACAAAGTGACCTTTTTTTCTGTTTCACCAATAGCATTTATCTTTTCCTATTCTCTCTCATTCCCATCTTATTCATTTCTACAATTTGAGTACTCATATTGATCTCATTATACTGTTATCATACATATATTTCTTGAGCATGCATTTACCAAACCAGTTTTGCCTGTAATTCTGTATTACATTATTCATCATTCCAAACCACTGAATTAAAGCATTCCTCTTAAACATCTCTGTTTTTTACCTCCTTCCCCACTATCTATATTTCTTTTTGTAAATTTTCTTTAATAAACTTGCAATTCTTCTTAAGATTCTTCAGAACTAGATTAACCTGGTTGTCATAATAATCTTTGACTGATTTACTTCCAGTATTTGCTGTTCTTTTTGATCTCAAGGCTAAACTTAGAGGAAAGTGGGTCACTCTCTGTACTAATGCTAACATTAAATAATAGCCAATGCTCTATCTCAGAAGAAGATGTAACACAGTCAGTTACAAACACTACTGTATCAGCCACAGAAATGAATCAGCTGTTATCTCCTGGCACCACTGAACCATTAGCTATACACAGGGCATGCCTGGATACAATACCCAGTAAGCAGCATTCATTTATGTTTATTATCACATCAACTGATTTCCTTCCATGTTTCCTTTTTAACATGTCAGCATAATTAAAGTCTGGCCAAGTTCTAGCACTGAAATCACCACATCAATAACTTGCCTCCTATTTCACAGGCCATCAAGATTTGTTTTTATGATTCATACCATTTTTGCTTAGACTGCTACAGGATATAGGTCAACAGGCACATAGGCATGCAGTACAGGAGACCATTAAAGAGCCTGGCCAAAATTTCCAATTGTCACAAAGCACATTTCGGTTAAGTAACTTGCTCAGTGTCACACAGTAGGTAAATGAAGGCTAAACTCAAAAGGAAGATCTCATTAATAGCTCATAGCCTTAATCCTCTAAATGTCAGACATGAAACAATATTAAACAATGTACGACAAACTCCTTTCTGTTGTTTCTCAATCTTATACTCAAACATTCTTAGACACATGTATCTCTTTGGGTTTGATATGAATATTTATCCTAACCATGATTGCTAGACTACTAGTTTTGCACATAGTTTTTATTTCCATTTGTCCATCTTATAAACCTCTCATAATTCTGTAATCTCTGTTTCCGGAAATATTATAATATTACATTTTCTTAAGAATACACAACATTCTGGTTCACTCTAGTTGCTTTTGAATCTGCTCCCTATTTTTTATTCTTATAGTCATCAACTCCCACTACAGTTCCTGTAATTAATAAGATCCTAAAATAAGCAGTACACACCTACACTGTCCAAAGCTGATAATATCATTTGAAAACAGGTAAACAACCCCAAGGAACACCAAAGGTTTCCCTAGCTATAATCTTGTGCTCTCTCAACCCACATTACAGTTGCCCTCATTTTTTTTCCTTTGGGAATAACTGTAGTGGATAAGTTAATGTATTTTTTTTTCAGTTTTAATGGTGTTTTATACCCAATTATGGGATGGAACACCTTCCTCTTTCTTTTCATCTGTTTTTCCTCTCTAGTTTCTGGTTCCCCTTTTTTCTCTCTCTCAGCTTTTAAACAATCTCCTCCTACTTCCTGAATTTCTGTATCTCCTCATCGTTTCCTTCAAAATTTATGTACCTATATATGTCAAAGTTTGTTTCCTCTTATAAGTCATGTCTCTGCTCCAGAGAGCTGCACTTGTTAAATTCTCATTTCTAGCCCTTATATATTAAATATCACATATTCATCTCCTTCCTTACACAATAAGCTCATTGTCGGATATAAGTCCATATCAATCTTTAGATATTCCTATTTTCATATTTACTTACTTCTAGATTCGGCTCTCATCGATTCCATTCCACATCAGTTGATGATATATTCACTTCATGCATTATCATTTTCTCTTTATAATTATTTATATCACTTTCTGCCCAATTTCTAGCATTTTCCTTAATTTTAACTTTTTTTTACTTTTCCATTCTCTCTCTTCTTCAATCACCACCTTCTTTTTCTTCTTTATATTCTTTCTCCCTTATGTAACTTGAGCCTGTTCTCCATTAAACTGCATATTTTTGTTTTCGTTAGCAATCATCTGTAGTTCTTCCTTTTGTGGATTCAATATACATGCTCATTGGTTTAATCTATACATTTCCTTTTCTGAATATGTTCTAATTTTTTACAATTCATAAGTTCATACTTGCCAAAAATGATCTTTTTAACCAGTAGATCTCCACTTTAACCTTTTTCACTAAACATAACTAATCGTTCACTGGTTCATAATCAGAGTTGTTGCTGGGGTTGGACTTCCTAACTCTCTCTGAAAGTCTTTATCAAGTATAATATTGCTTACTTTTATACAAAATTGACTTGTATGTTTATGTGTGTGTGTGTGTGTGTGTGTGTGTGTGTGTGTGTGTGTGTGCGCGCGCGCGCGCAGGGGACAAAGGAAAGAAAGAGTAGTGGACCATATTAAAAAATGTAGAGTACAAATAGCTATGTTAAAGGAGACACACTTAGTACTAAAAAGGTGAATTTCATAAAGAAAGGTTTTCAGGATGTTTATTTAGTGGAATACCTGGGACAAAGGAAAAGAGGAGTACTTATATTAATTGCAAGAGAAGCTCCAATAGTGATAGAAGAGGATCAAAAAATAATAGTGGCAGATTTGTAGTGCTAAGGGTTACTGGCAAGGGGGAAGGAGGATTACACTGGCATGTTTGCTCAAAGCTGCAGTGATTTAGGCCTTTTGCCCTTGCTCTGCTGTTTTCCAAAAACTTACTGTGAGACTACAAAAGTTGAGCACTTACTTTCAACTGTTTCCTGCATTTCTGAGTAACTAAAACAATATTTGCTGTATATCTATTTAAACTGTGCAACTGTTTTTTAAGGCTTAGTGAATGCAATCCTTACCTTTGTTCTGATCTTTGCCTCCTTTTTGTTTCTCTCCTTATTCTGTTCATTTTACTTGTTACTGCACTTGAAAAAACACTACCATATAGTTGAATCTAGTACTGTTTGTGACTTTTGGAGCTTGTAGCACAGTTAATCTTTTGTCTAGGGAGGCCTAGCTGTTGCTTCTTGGGAGGGGGTTTCAGTTTGGTCTGATCTGGCTTAAGTTACTGCTACAGGGCTCTGTTTTTTGATTGGATAATTTGGCTGGTTCCTGTTTGTCTGCCTTAAATAGCCAGTGCTTAAACCAGTTTGTGCTTGTTTGCTCAAAGCTGCAGTGAGTTAAGTCTTCTGTCCTTGCTCTGCTGTTTTCCAAAAACCTGCAGAAAGACTACAAAAGAGAAGTGCTTCTTTTCAACAGTTTTCTGCACTTCTGATTAACTAAAACAATATTTTCTGCATATCTGTTTAAACCTTGCAACTGTTTTTTTAGGCTTGATGAATGCAATCTTCAACTCTGATCTTATCTTGTATTTCCACCCACCCAACTGTTGTTGTGGTCTTAAAGCTTAGTGGCTTTTGATATAGGATACTCCTCCCAGTCCCACTACATCAGCTCATTCTACTGAGTACATTGAGATCAGTTGTGAAGGTCAACACTTTGCATCAGCTCATTCTACTGAGTACAGTGTGATCAGTTGTGAAGGCCCACCCCTTTAGCTTCTTAACCTTGAATTATCTTCTATCAACTCATTTTCTACTTAAAAAAATTGTGCCTCTTCCTACTTCATTCTGCAGCTTGTACTTAGGTGTTCAACTGGATTTAGTTTGCCAGACTGCATTTCCTAATGCTTGTTGGTAGCCTGATTAAATTGATGAGAGTATTCTACTGAATTGTTGCTTTATTTTTTACTGTTGTGATTGTGAGCTAATTCATCAAATTTGCACTGAGCAACTGTTTAACTGTATTTCATTGCTATTTACTGCAAGTCATTTCTCTAACTCCATTTTACTGCATTTCATTACTTTTTTACTGTATTTTTTTCAAACTGTGAGTTCTGTTTTGTCTGTAAGTTGTTAATCTGTGCTTTTTGTGAGTTTTACTGTATTCTTAACATATAAATTGAGTAGCATAGTCTGGGTACAGGTTTGCTGCATCCACAACTGTTTGTTTTTGCTTTCTGTGTTTCTGGCAGCCATCTTGTGTTGGTAGGGGCCTATCTCCTCTGCTAGTGAGAGTAGCAGAGCTGCCTGGACCTTGTCTGACACAAGCTGATTGGTAAAGAAAGCAGGGACTAGCAGGATTGGCTAGATTTCTGTGTTACTAAAATCTATTTTTTCGTGGTATTTAACCCCCACGGTTGCGCTGGTTTGGGTTAGTTGGCATGTCAGCACCACAACTGCACTGCTGTTAACCCTTTGTGAGGTATTCCAGCTACAAATGTACTCCTCTTAGACCTCCCACCCTCTACCCCCTTAGCTCTCTCTGGCTTCTCTCCCTGACAAATATGGATGGACAATTTCCTATAGTTTCTCCTGTCAGTCTGGTTGATATGGGCATCCTGAGACAGTGTAGCAACTGCCTCATGTACAAGGACAAGCCTCTACTACTACTACCTGGGAACACAATTTGTGAGAAATGCAATTACATTAAGAACCTAGAGTCTATGCTCACTCCCTCACAAGACAGTACATCTGAGACTGAGAAGGCTGTCAATACAAATACAACACCTCAAACACCACTCACACCTACACAACACACATCCAAATATGCAGAGGTCCTCAATAAAAACATACCCAAACAAGAGAGACCTCTGAGACAAAACACAAGCAAACTCCACTGCCCACCACACCACACAAGCCACTAAGACCTAAACATAAAGTCAACATATTAGTCATAGGAGACTCCATTGTGAGACACACAGATCTGCCCCTCACAGGCTGGATAAGGAGAAAGTCACAGTTACTTGTTTGTCAGGTGCCAGAATCTGCCATATCACCCCTGCACTCAAGTCTCTCAACAACAGGTGCTGTTATGATTCTGTCATAGTCCATGCTGGCATGAATGTCTTGAGATATACCGCCCTGGACTACATGAAGAGAGACATGATCAAGCTCGCTGAATGTGTGTCCTAGGCAGGTATGTTCCTAACCTTAAGCAGCTTTCTGCCGTCACCCAGAATGATGCCTCAATGCAAACAAAAAATGATTGTAACAATAGGCTTAGTTTCTGGTGTCACTCCAAGAGGATCCATTACCTGACAGCCTGGGAAGACATGAACGACAGACCACAATGCTTTCCCAGAGATGGTCTGCATCTGTCTCCCTTGGGCTTCAGGCTTCTGGCAAAGGCTCTTGCCTCCCGGATAGTGCCTTTTTTTAGGCAATGCCATGAAGTCAAAACTACCAGCATGAAAATTTCATCAAAACCCAAATTAAAGGTCATGCTGCTAAACTCTAAGAGTCTAAACATGAAACCACACTCATTGCATACATTCTTAACCCTGGAAGATGCTGACATTTATGCAGTCACAGAAACCTGGTTCAAAGCTGTGAAGAGCACCCCTGCCATACCAGGTTACTCGTCCTGTCATACATTCAGACCCCAAACCATGGGTAGCAAAGCAAAAAAAGGTGGAGTTGCAATATACAGTATATAAAAGACATACACACCTCCAGGCTGGTCAAACAGTATGGCACATAGGAGACACTCCAAGTGCAGTTAATCATTGACAAGATCCCTATTCAAATCATAGCTAGCTACAGGTCCCCAACTTTGACTCAAGATGTCCACTCCACCTATCTGGACCTTATCGAATCTATCAAGATTCAACCCTTTACCCTGATCCTAGGTGACTTTAACTATCCAACCACAGATTTGAAAAACTACTCACGACAAAACAAAAATGCCCAGAGATTCCTTGATTTCGTCAATGCAAATGCCTTGGCCCAGCTGGTCGACACCTCCAAAAGAGGTGATAATATCTTGCATTTGGTATTAACCAACATGAGTAACCACTGCAGCATCCCTATAGTGGCATCCTCCCTGGAAAGATCTGATCACAAAGCAGTCACTTTCAAAGTCACTATATCCCCCCCAGCTAGGGTCAAATAAATAAACTTCTCCAAAGCGGATTACAACCTCCTGAGGGAATGTATAAACAGCTTCACATCCTCTCCCCATCCATAGGAACTGGCACATATGTCCAAACCTACACCAAAGTACTATACAAGCATTTATATAGCTGCATGGAATCAGAAATACCCGCCAGGACAAAATCATCTTCCTCGAGGAAGAGTAAACCTGTCTGATGGACATCTGCAATAAATAAACTCTATAATAAAAAGAAAAAATTGCTGTCCAGGACCAAGAAGGAGCAGGTGCCTAATTGGAAGCAATGTCTTCTTAGCATGAACAAGCAAATAAAAGCACTAGTGAAATCCACCAAAGTAAACTTCGAGTCCAAACTGGCCATATTTACTAAAGACAATCGTAAGGCCTTCTTCACATATGTCCGCAATCTCAAAGGAAGCACTCCGATCTGCACAGAATTGGTGGTCAAGGACACCACATACACAAACGCAGTAGATTTAGCCAACCTGCTGGCAGACAGATTCAGTGAAAACTTCAGCCCTCTGTCACCCCATCAGTAAATCAAGACATCCCCAGCACCTGCCCCCCCTTGGCCCTTATATCTACAGAGCAAGTCATCACTGCCTTCTCAAAGGCAAAAAATACAGCCTCCATGGGACCCGATAACATCCCAGGCTGCATCCTACATGAACTCAGGCAGGAACTTGCAGCACCATTATGCACCCTATTCAACCAAAGCCTGAGTACCGCCTTCATCCCAGCAGAGTGTAGGACAGCCACTGTCATCCCTTTGCACAAAGGTGGAGCGTCCACTGATCCAGGAAATTACAGACTTATCAGTCTAACTAGCCTGATCAACAGGTCAATAAGGATGCACAAGGGAAATCACTGATGAACACCTGACTCAACAAGAATTAAAGTGACAAATCTGTTTGGATGCCATGTCTGCACCCGGTTTAAATGATGGTTGCTCACTTGTACCAGTTTTAAAACTTAAAAATTATGTTATTTAGTGGAAGTCTTTTATACAGTTATGTGATTCTCTTTTTATACAGTCATGTGATTTTTAATTTGATTCTCATTGGTTGTAGTAGTATATTTAAATACTTATTTTGTGTTTTAACATTGTTCTGATGAAGTTCCTACCAAAGGAATGAAAGTGCTAAACCTTGTTTTTGACTCAGTAAACAAGTGGTTTCACAGCATGAAGTTATGGGAAAGAGTAGTGGAAGCTAGGTTAAGAAGGGATGTGATGATTAGTGATCAGCAGTATGGTTTCATGCCGGGAAAGAGCATTACAGATGCAATGTTTGCTCTGAGAGTGTTGATGGAGAAGTACAGAGAAGGTCAGAAGGAGTTGCTTTGTGTTTTTATAGACTTAGAGAAAGCATATGACAGGGTGCCTATAAAGGAGTTGTGGTATTATATGAGGAAGTCGGGAGTTTCGGAGAAGTATGTAAGAGTGGTACAGGATATGTAGGAGGGTAGTGTGACAGCGTTGAGGTCTGCGGTGGGAGTGACGGATGCGTTTAAGGTGGAGGTGGGATTACATCAAGGATCAGCTCTGAGCCCTTTCTTATTTGCAATGGTGATGGACAGGTTGAAAGACGAGATCAGACAGGAGTCCCCGTGGGCTATGATGTTTGCAGATGACATTGTGATCTGTAGTGAGAGTAGGGAACAGGTGGAGGAGACCCTGGATAGATGGAGACATGCTCTAAAGAGAAGAGGAATGAAGGTCAGCAGGACTAAGACAGAATATATGTGTGTGAATAAGAGGGAAGATAGAGGAATGGTGAGGATGCAAGGAGTAGAGGTGGCAAAGGTGGATGAGTTTAAATACTTGGGATCAATAGTTCAGAGTAATGGTGAATGTGAAAAAGAGGTGAAGAAGAGAGTACAGGCAGGATGGATTGGGTGGAGGAGAGTGTCAGGAGTGATTTGTGACAGACGAGTACCAGTAAGAGTGAAAGGGAAGGTCTACAAGAGGGTAGTGAGACCCAGCTATGTTATATGGGTTGGAGACAGTGGCATTGACAAAAAGGCAGGAGTTAGAGCTGGATGTGGCATAGTTAAAGATGTTAAGATTTGCACTGGGTGTGACGAGGGTGGACAGAATTAGGAATAAGTATATTAGAAGGTCAGCCCAGGTTGGAAGGTTTGGAGACAAAGCCAGAGAGGCAAGATTATGTTGGTTTGGCCATGTGCTGAGGAGGGATGCTGAGTACATTGGGAAAAAGATGCTAAGGATGAAGCTACCACGTAACAGGAAAAGATTAAGGCCTAAGATAAGGTTTATGGATGTGGTGAGAGAGGACATGCAGGTGGTTGGTGTGGCAGAGCAAGATGCAGAGGACAGGAAGAAATGGAAACAGATGATCTGCTGTGGCGACCCCTAATGGGAACAGCCAAAAGAAGATGATGAAACGAGTGGGTTCAAGCAGCAAGTGGTTTCCTTGTTGTGGTTTGGTATTTGACAGAGTAAGCTGGGACTTTATGAGCAAGGCAATGGAAGCATTTGTATTTCCTGAAAATAAATTAGAAGATTGATTAGGAGGATATATGAGGGATCAGAGCCAAAGTAGGTGAGGTCCTTTCTGAATATTAATTTCAGCTTGAGCAGAGGAACCAAGCAGGAGGGTCCTCTTTCCCCTTTGTTATTTGCATCATATATAGAACAACTGGCAAAGAAAATAAGAGACTCAGACATTCAAGGATATAATTGGTATGGCAGTCAAGAAAAGCTGGCTCTATTTGCAGATGATATTATTTTATACATGATAAAACCAGAAAGAGACATTACAGTGTTGTGGAACATTTTGAGACAGTTTCATATCTTTTCCAGATACAAAATTACTGAAGCTAAAATAAAGGCAATAATAGTAAATTATGCACCCACACATGAATTGGTTCAGCAATATCCTTATTTATGGGGACATGATAAAATTAATTATTTAGGAGTATGGATTAACCATGATTCTCGTGTGGCAGCTAAGGATATGTGGGAAGAGACTAAACAAAAGATAATATAAAACTGAGAAAACAGAAGCTTTGTTATATGGATCTGGATAGTAAGACAAAAGCAGTCAAAATAATTTTAGTCCCTTTAGTCTTACACATAGGTCAGGCATATTTTTGTCAACCAGAGAAGTTGTGGATAGCAGTTAATAAAGAGCTGAAGGACTTTATCTGGGAGGGTAAGATGGCAACAGTCAAGTGGGATAAGCTGATTCTTCCAGTAGAACAGGGTGGCTTCGGATTACCCAATTTGAAGGGGTATTTTAGAGCTACACAGTTAAGGCTCTTATACACAGCAGAAGCAGAAAATTATAATTCAAAGTGGAAGGGGATGATTTTGAAACGGAGGAAACTTAAGAAACAAGGAGATGCTGGGGTTTTGGGTGCAGGCCTTTAAGGAGAATAACAATATTCATACAGAATATTATATCCACAGAACAGCAGAAAGTATTCTAAAAATTAAGCCAGCGTGGGAATGGAGAAAGGAGATTCTGCCAAAAGGGATGACTGCAATTAAAGATACAGACAATAGGCAAGAGGGGGCTGGAATGTATTGGAGAAAACTAGCAAAGGAATCAAGATAATGGGAGCAAATAACTAACGAAGGAAAGATGATAGACTGGGAAGATGCCAAGAATGTATTTAGACTGCAGGTTATCGACTGCCTTCCCTATCAAGAATTGATATCAAAGTATAAGCAAATAGAAAGAAAGAGGGGGTCCTAAACGAAAGACCAGCACTGGTAGAGTTTTTAGTAGCATCTGAACAGAAGCTACCATTAAAAAAAGGAATAATGAGTACAGCATGTGAAGGCTGCCAGCCTAGCCAGACAGGATTGTGCAGATAATTCTTTCATGTGTAAATATGAATGTTGAAATACAGGCTTGTTTTCTTAAATTAAAGAATATGCTGTGAAATGCTGAACTTAAAACAATGCCCTCTGCTGTAAAGAAAGCTAAGTCAAGCATTTCTTGTATGTCCTTTGAAATTAAAATTATTTCATGACTGTCTCTGATGTTTACAAGTTGGCTCCAGTCCGTCTAGATAAAGACATTCTTTCTATTGTTTTAATCAAGAGTTAAATTGCTAGATTTAAACATGCAAATGTATTTTTATTGCTCTGTTTCCTGACCAGCTACAAGATAACAAAAGGGAGATGTTAAGAATGTAAATGCAGTTAATGTGTAGACTGGGAACTCCAGGAAAGTGTAAACGAATGATGTAATGTTTATTAGAACTGCAATTTCAATTTAAACAGAGAGACCAGAGATTATTAAGCATTTTTGTCTTGACCATCTAATAAACAGCACTGCCTGTTGTCTTATGTAAGTTATCCTAGACTTGTGTTTTCTTTTAGAAATAGCTAGGAACTAGAAAGATTAGACTAAGTGTTTTTTCTGTGACGTCAGAACTGTACTACTGATTTATTTTAAGTATTTCTCTGTGATCTCTGAACTTTTGACTAGCACTGTGTAGGAAGAAGTATTGTCTTGTGTTTTTGTTATTATTAAATATTGTAAAACCTTTCAACTGTGGCTGTTTTGTGTAGAGATAATTTAAACTCTAGAGTACATTGCGTATGTACAGAGTTTACTGTCCAAGTCACTCCAAATAAGCCTTGACTGTTTAGTCACACTTACCAACTGGATAATAATATTGCACAGTAATAATTGGACACCTTTTCATAAGGGCCTTTGAGTAGCTGATGAATATTAGCTAGGTGGTGGTAAGTGGTACTACCGTATAGTCTGGGTAAAAAGGACACAGCTGGAGAACTTGTGCCAGCCTTCCCCAGAAGTGTCTGTGTGGTTGTATAAACTCTTATCTCAAAGTGTGTGTGTGTGTGTGTGTGTGTGTGTGTGTGTGTGTGTGTGTGTGTGTGTGTCAGCTACTTGGGCAGGGACATGAAGCACTGATTGGACAGAGAGGGTGCTGGAGATTTTAGCTTGCCCAGCTGGCTGAAATCTGGACCCTATAGCTGTACCAGTGGGGAGTCTTATTGGAGACCTGGAGAGCAAGGGAGCAACCAGCCCCGTACTGACTGTGATCTCTGGGAGTGCTTAAGGGAAATTGGACTTTACTGTGTGTATTTGTTATCCTTTCCTCATATATGAGACGCCCTCTCTGGTTTTAGTGGTGAGGATTGAGGCTCCTTGATTGCTGGGCCAGGGCATGGGCATCACACATTAATTGGTGGCAGTGGTTGGGATATCCTCACATATTAATTGTTTGGCAGTGGTGGGATATCCACATCACATTTTAATTAGTTAGCAAATACTAATTTGCTTGTAGTGGTGTGGGTAGAGTGAATCCTGTAGCTTGTGTACAGTGAGCTTTGAAGGTGTGTTGTACTCTAAAACAGCCACGTGGTGAATACTCAGAGTTCAGATCACAATTGTTTTATTTCTTTTGTTAGCTTAGTTAGTCAGGGTGAGCAGGCAGCATGTCAGCAGAAGAGTACAGAGAGCTGACAAGGAGCCAGCTGGCAGAGATGTGCCAGGCTAGGGGACTGGTGCATGGAAACCTGACTAAGGCAGACCTGATTGCAGCCTTCGTTGCAGCTGCATCAGAAAACAACAACCAGGAGGACAATCAGACTGGCAGTGGAGATATAATACTCTCGGAGAATGGACAGCTCAACCTTTCTGCAGTGGACTTAAAAATCCAGCTGGAGCTAAAGAAGACATGAGTTGGAGGCCAGTCGTGTGGAATTAGAAGCAAATGAGAGACTGCAACGTTTGCAGGCTTAGGAAAATGAGAAACAGTTACGTCTGCAAGCTGAGGAACAACAGAGGCAGAGGCAGCATGAGAAGGAGATGCTGACTCTTCGCCAGAGTCATGGAGGTAATGGGGAAGGGAGTAACTGGACCCCAGAAGCACAACAGTTCAGTAAATTTCTTCTGCAGTTTAAAGAGGGGGAAAATTTTGATAGTTTCATTCATATGTTTGAGAGGGTATTCAAACAGTATGGTGTTGACCAAGGGCTCTGGGTACGGTTCCTGACCCCCTTACTCCATGGTAAAACTGTAACTGTTTTGTCAAAAATGTCTGATGTTGCAAATTTTGATTATACTGCTGTTAAAAATCACTTGTTAGAATTGTTTAAGCTAACACCTGAAACATATAGGAAAAAGTTTTGTGAGCAAAGACACAAGGCATATGAAAGTGTGTGTGAATATGTTACTGAACTGGGCACTTACTTGGATAGGTGGGTGAGTGGATGTCAGGTCACCACTTTTGAAGGGCTGGCAGACCTTTTCATGAGGGAACAAGCCCTTAGCACTTTGCCTGAGGACATGAGGATCTGGTTAGCTGATAGACAATGTGCTACTTCAGATGAGTTGGGAAAGAAGGGAGACCTATACCTGGCAAGCAGGGCAGCCCTGCACAGGAAGGGGACCCCCAGTACTGCTCATGAGTCTAAAGGAACCCATGGTGGGCAGCACAGATTGCCCCAACAGAATCTGCCAGTAGCAGGGGAGGCCACTATTCCAGGTACATGTCCAGGGGCTAGAGCTAAATGTTTTGAATGCAACCAGTGGGGCCACGTGGCATACAGATGTCCACAGAGGCAAGGTGGGGAACCAAAGGTGAGGGAGCCAGTAAGTGGGAAAGATAAAATACCAATAGTAGGTTGTCTTGAGACAACAGGGGTACTAAACTATCATCTTGCAGATGTCCTGAGAGGGAAGGATTTGGATGAGGAAGTACCATGTGCTTATGCAGTTACACGCAGTCAGGCTAGGAGACAAGCATGTGGGTCTGGTAGCCTGGGGGAGACCCAGACAGACTGCATACTTGCAGCCAGAACTGGTAAGGTGGTTACTTCAGGGAGGGAGCTACTCTGTAGCAGTGAGAATGAATGTGAGCCACCGCTGCTTGTGAGTACTGAGGGTTACTTGGACAGAGTGACTGCAAAGATAGAAGTGATTAGTAGTACCCAAGATGACAATGAGGCACCACTGTCCGAGGATGCCAGACTTCATGTGAAAGGGGAGCTGGGAAGGATTACAAGGAGAGAGTTGAGCCAGGCTCGGCTCTCAGACCCTACATTGCAAGGCCTGAGTCAGGTAGCTGGGTCGTTTTTATGACATGTTTTTCATGTTATTGTTATTTTTATAAGATGTTTTAGGGTTAGTTAGGTATTTGGGTAAAGGTTTCTATTAAATTAATCAGTCCCATATTTTTATAACAATTCTATTATGAAATGTATAGCATATTACTTATGGACTACATATACAAACTTTATTTTAAGCAAGTAATACATTTCTTCGGTACATTTTAGAGTTCGACTGCTTGTACATGTTTTAGACAGGATCGGCACATTTGCGTTGCACCTAGGATCCATACTTGTATAATTTAGAATGGTTAATCTAGTTCAAGTGTTGCTTGTGAAGTTGTAGGTTTGCATCGTACTTTTTGTATTTACAAAGTCTCATGAGATTATGTGAGAGGAGGCTGAAGTGTATATATAAAGGGGATTTTATTTTATGACGTTGTATCCATTTTCTGAAGAAGTTGGTTTAGTATAAACTGATGAAAAGCTTGCGTGGAGCTTAAATAAATTTACCTTTCGTTTATTCTTGTGGCTGGTGATTTGATTCAGAGTGTCGGAGGTTATCTGGAGAGTTTTCTGTCGCTTTTTTTTCTTCATTGCAGTTTGTTTTCTTTATTAACAGCCTGTTTGTGTGTTTGTTTGAGATGGAAATTGCTCCAATTCCCTCGTCCGGAACATCAACAGAGGAAGAAGTGGGTAAGTTAACCCAATTATTGGAACTACTTACGCAGAAGGTGAATTCTTTATCTGATCGCTTGGATGGCTTTATGGGATCTCATCGTAGTCCCAGGGCTAATGTTTCTGGCATGCATAACGGAGACAACGTTGAAAGGAATAGTGCAGGTGGCTTGGCAGTAGCTGCAACAGAACTTTCGGGTTTCACTGTATCTCATGGTGAATCTATTCATCTTACAGGAGTCAGCGAGCTGTTAAGAGTGGACAGCAATGACAAGCAGCCAACTGACAGTGGATTCACACGGGGGGGGGGGGTCATGCCTCTTCAGCCTCCTAGAGTTCTTCCTACTGTAAACGATCTTCAAGTTTCTTTCAATTTAAATCAGTGGTTCAGTCGTCCTTTTTCTCTCCATGACAACCTAGGTACTAACACCATGTAGCAAGGTACACCTATTACAACTGATTTACCTGCCAAATTAAATTTGTTTGATTAGAGTTTGATGAAACTAAGAAAAATCAAGTTGGGGATAACTTATTTTAATGAATGCAAACAATCTAAAGTAGTACCGAAGGGCCTTAGGTCTTGGCAATACCCTACGGGGTTGGTGGAAGGATCAGCTTTCCACACTGACTTAATCCAACTGTTCGATAAACATGGATTTGAACTGTTGAATTTGATGAGTAGCCATTACCAATTGGCTGCTGATGGGTTAACCACTGAAATTAATAAGTTGGATGGGGAGATAAGGAATTACTTAAAATTTCCACCGTTACCGGTTTGACTACGAACGGTCCTTTAGTAATATCGACCAGCATATAAGCAAGATTACAACCAATAAAATTAAGAAATTACATAGGGATGTAAAGGCTTACAAGGAAGGTACTGCTTATCCTAAGCTTCCACCATCCCAAGGGAATTTTTTGGCTTTTAGTATGAACCAACCTGATGGGCCAATTTCAGTTGGTGTAGGAACGGGACCAAGATCTAGTGGTTCCGTGAATACATACGTGGATTCTGCAGATTCATGTGAACCGGTCCGACGTTGTGAACACTTGGCTTCTCAGTATCGGGCTAATACTTCTGCCCAGGAGGTGGAGGATTCAAATTCTCAGAACATGGCCTCGGCTCAACCTATACATCAGGGTCGGAAGCCCAGGAACTGGTCAAGGAACAGGCGAAACTAGACCTGATCAATACTGATGATGGTCGTGTTTTCATGAGCCCATGTGGTATCATAATGAATTCCGGCTTGGATTTCAAAATTTATAACTTTTCTGATTTCATTTTTACTAGTGAGTTAGTGGAATTGTTAGCCAAAGGTTTATCTTTTGTGCCTGCTAAACAGGTGGACTTGGCTAAAACTTTATTAGAAGTAAAATGTTTGTCAGAAAGTTAAATTTGCAAATTTCTCTTGGGTAATTTAGCAAGGGACAAGGGTAAATTTTCTGTTCCTAGTACTTATAATCCTCACTTATGTCCTTCGCTGGAATTATTTGAACAGACTTGTGAACTCGATATACGCCATATGTTGGGTCATCCTTAATTTAAACAGGGATTCAAATTTAACACTAGTAGGGAGGAGAGGTCTTTATTGGATTTATTGTGTAATTCATCAGTCAGGGTCATGCAACCTGATAAGGGAGGTGGTCTGGTGGTGATGAATGAAGGGGATTACACTAGGAGAATGGAGGACATCTTGGTTTCAGAAACTTACATGGAAGTGTCCAGAAACGAACTGAATATAGGTCTTTCTAGGATATCCACATATTATAACGACATGTTCATTAATAATTCAATAGATTTAGACTTATTCAACTATATTTCCTCACCAGCCCTGAGAGTCCCAATAATTTTTGGGTCTCCCAAAATTCACAAGAACCCCGAAGATTCCCCCATGCGCCCCCTGGTTAGTGCCAGGGGTAGCATTACCTATGCGAGCGCGAAAGTAGTGGAAACAATTCTGAAGAAATATGTGGAAAGTGAGTTGCAGATATCTAAAGATTCTTGGTCTTTTCTATCTAGGGTCAGTCAAATTCCTTACAGTGCTGATAGTCATTTTTTCACCATAGTTGTGAAGGATTTGTATTCCTCTATCCCACATTCAATGGCGTTGGACTGGATTCCAGCCATGATGAGTTCCAAGGAAGCTCCTATTGAGGAGATCCAATTGGTTAGTGAATTACTAGATATCATCTTGTCTTGTTATTATGTGACTTTTAATAAAAGATATCTCCAGAAGATAGGTGTACCCATGGGGTCGCCTTGTGGGGCCAGTGTGGCCAATTTAGTGATGGCTTTTTGGGAAAGGGAGAATGTATTTACCAACCCTATCTTTCAGGAAAAGGTGGCGTTGTACACACATTTTCTGGATGACATTTTTATCATTCTTAAAGGAGACGGAGAAGTAGCTAATTCACTATTAGATTTTTTTTCAACTCTTCCACTGAGTTCCTGAACTTTACTTCTTGTTTTGCCATGGATAGGATTTCTTATTTAGATGTAGACTTGATGAAAGACAAAATCAATTGTCGTTTCATCGCCAGAATACACCGAAAGGAAACCTATTCCAATAGTTACCTGCAGTTCAGTAGTTGTCACCCTTTTTCACTTTTCACAGAAGAGATCCATCAGTAAAGGTCAACTGGTCAGAGCTGCAAGGATGGTGACTAAGGACAGTGACTTCTTGGAAGAATGTAATTTTATGAAAAGTCTTTTCCTCAAAAGAGGGTAACCAGCGGACCTTGTTTCTGAACTCGTGTCAGAGATACGCAATAAGAGAGAGTCAGGTTTTTATGTACCTATTCTCAATACTTTCAGCGTACCCCAGGACAACCACAGTTTTTGTCCAGCCAAAAGGGAATTTTATCTTTGTAGTTTCATTTTAACATACAATATGGATGTTAAAGAAATAATTTCCATCATCCAGAAAAATTGGAGTCTGATCATGCAAGATGGCTTGACTCGGGAGAGTATAGTGGGATATCCAAGGATGGTTTTCAGAAGGGGTCAGAGCCTTAAAAATATGTTACAGAGGAAATCTAAGATTTTGAGTACTAGAGTGGGCATGTTTAAATGTAACATGTGCCGTTATTGTAAGAACATCAGTGTGGGGTCCACTTTTGATATCAGAGGCACAAAATATAGGATACAGGGTATATTCAATTGTTCCAGTTCACAAGTTGTCTATTTGGCTAAGTGTTCCCATTGCCCAGCTTTCTGTGTTGGAAAAACGGATAGAAAACTCCAAGAGCGTATGTACGAACACTTGTACGCTATAAGGAAGGGCAAGATGGAGAAAGCTTTAGCTAAACACATTATAGAAAATCCTCTACACACATTTTCATTCCAGGTTATCGATCAAGTCCATTTGGATGATAGGGGGCGACCGGATTCCCTTATCCTTGAGGGTAGGGAATTGATTTGGTAGGTGAGATTGGACACCTGTCACTATCTGGGTATCAATGGCATGTTATCTATAGCGTGTATGTTGAAACTTAAAAGTTTAAACAGATGATGTAATCAATTTTTAGTGTCCTTTCGAGTAGGTATAGCACTTAATATTTAAAGTATAGGTATACACATAGTAGAATACTCGTTAGGTTATCAAATTAAATGCGTAGTAATTTTAGATGTAAGAACCCTAATGTAAAGAGCTGGGTCGTTTTTATGACATTGTTCATGTTACTGTTATTGTTATTTGTATAAGATGTTTTAGGGTTAGTTAGGTATTTGGGTAAAGGTTTCTATTAAATTAATCAGTCCCATATTTTTATAACAATTCTATTATGAACTGTATAGCATATTACTTATGGACTACATATACAAACTTTATTTTAAGCAAGTAATACATTTCTTCAGTACATTTTAGAGTTCGACTGCTTGTACATGTTTTAGACAGAATCGGCACATTTGCATTGCACCTAGGATCCATACTTGTATAATTTAGAACGGTTAATCTAGTTCAAGTGTTACTTGTGAAGTTGTAGGTTTGCATCGTACTTTTTGTATTTACAAAGTCTCAAGAGATTATGTGAGGGGAGGTTGAAGTGTATATATAAAGGGGATGTTATTTTATGATGTTGTATCCGTTTTCTGAAGAAGTTGGTTTAGTATAAACTGACGAAAAACTTGCGTGGAGCTTAAATAAATTTACCTTTCGTTTATTCTTGTGGCTGGTGATTTGATTCAGAGTGTCGGAGGTTATCTGGAGAGTTTTTTATCATTTTTTTCTTCATTGCAGTTTGTTTTCTTTATTAACAGCCTGGGGGAGACCCAGACAGACTGCATACTTGCAGCCAGGACTGGTGAGGTGGTTACTTCAGGGAGGGAGCTACTCTGTAGCAGTGAAACCGAATGTGAGCCACCGCTGCTTGTGGGTACTGAGGGTCACTTGGACAGAGTGACTGCAAAGATAGAAGTGAGTAGTAGTACCCAAAATGACAGTGAGGCACCACTGTCCGAGGATGCCAGACTTCCTGTGAAAGGGGAGCTGGGAAGGGTTACAAGGAGAGAGTTGTGACAGGCTCGGCTCTTAGACCCTACATTGCAAGGCCTGAGGCAGGTAGCTAGGGAGGCACCTGATTCTCAAGGAAAGGGGGAATCTGTATACTGGGACAAAGGGTTACTATACAGAGAGTGGACCCCTGAGGGAGGGCTAGAAGGTGAGAGAGTACAGCAGTTGGTAGTGTCTAGAGCCTACCGTCTGGCGCTTCTAGCCATAGCCCATGATATTCACTTTGCAGGTCATATGGGCATAAAACATACAAAGAGGCATATTATGCAGAACTTCTATTGGCCTGGAATTTCCAGAGATGTAACAGGGTACTGCAGGACCTGTGAGCAGTGCCAAAAGGTGGACAAGGCAGGAGACAAGGTGAGAGCTCCTTTGATGCCTTTGCCTGTGATTGAGGAGCCATTTCAGAGGGTAGCTATGGATATTGTGGGTCCTCTGAGTACCCCAGGTTCCCCAGGGAAAAAGTATATCCTAGCGGTAGTGCATTATGCTACACGATACCCTGAGGCGGTGGCTTTGTCCTCCATTGAGGCAGCAGAGAAGGTGGCAAATGCTTTGTTAGAGATTTTCAGCAGGGTAGGTTTCCCAAAAGAAATACTGACTGACAGAGGTGCCAATTTTATGTCAGACCTGCTGGCTTGTCTGTGGACATCCTGTGGGGTGAAGCACATGAAGACCACCCCCTACCATCCCCAGACTAATGGTCTTGTTCAGCGAACTCATGGGCTTGGCCCAGGAGAACCTGGCAGAAGCCCAACAGCAGAAAAAGGTGTGGTATAACTGGAATGTTCGAACTAGAGAGTATGCTGTGGGGCAGCAGGTAATGGTTCTCATTCCTGTCAGGCACAACAAACTGCGAGCAGCTTGGGAGGGACCCTACAAGGTGGTAAGAAAGGTAAGTGATGTTAATTACATGGTGGAACTGCTAGGCAGAAGCCAGGGGCACAAATTGTACCATGTTAACATGATGAAACCTTACCATGATAGGGAGGCACTTGTGCTGAGCATTTGCAGTGGATTGCAGGAGGAGTCTGAGGGAGATCTGGGGAGTGACCTCCTCAGTGAGGCTCAGGCTGACACCTCAGAGGAAGGGGTAGCAATGTCCCAGCAGCTATCTCCTACCCAGGTTTGAGAAATCCGAGCAGTGTTGCAGGAATTTGGGGACATGTTCACTGGGAAACCAGGGTGCACCCACCAGGGACAGCACCAGGTGGATACAGGACCCCAAAGGCCTATTAGGCAGGCTCCTTATAGAGTGCCTGAGAGAGTCAAACAGACTCTGAGGGAGGAAGTACAGGTGATGTTGGTACTAGGGGTGATTCAAGAGTCCAATAGTCCATGGGCCTCCCCAGTGGTGCTGGTGCCAAAGAAGGATGGCAGCACCAGGTACTGTGTGGACTACAGGAAATTAAATAGTCACACAGAGTCAGATGCTTACCCCCATGCCTAGGACAGATGAGGACCTAGAGCAGCTGGGTGGGGCTAAGTATCTTATAACCATTGATCTTACCAAGGGTTACTGGCAGGTGCCCTTGACTCTCAGTGCTAGACAGAGTCAAACAGACTCTGAGGGAGGAAGTACAGGTGATGTTGGAACTAGGGGTGATTCAAGAGTCCAATAGTCCCTGGGCCTCCCCAGTGGTGCTGGTGCCAAAGAAGCATGGCAGCACCAGGTACTGTGTGGACTACAGGAAATTAAATAGTCACACAGAGTCAGCTGCTTACCCCCATGCCTAGGACAGATGAGGACCTAGAGCAGCTGGGTGGGGCTAAGTATCTTATAACCATTGATCTTACCAAGGGTTACTGGCAGGTGCCCTTGACTCTCAGTGCTAGACAGAAGTTAGCCTTTGTGACTCCTTTTGGCTTGTATGAGTCACAAAGATGCCCTTTGGGATGAAGAATGCCCCAGTGACTTTCCAGAGGCTGGTAGATCATATCCTAGCAGGAGGGTTTGCCCTTGCTTACCTAGATGATATTGCCATCTACAGCCATTCCTGGCCAGAGCACTATTGGCATGTCAGGGAGATGCTGGGCAGACTACAGAGGGCAGGGTTGACCATTAAGCCGAGCAAATGTCAGGTGGGTATGGCAGAGGTCTCCTACCTAGGACATAGAGTGGAAAGTGGTAAGATAAGGCCAGAACCTGCCAAAGTGGAAGTCATTCAAGCATAGCCTGCACCTGTTACTACAAAGCAGGTGAGGGCATTTTTCGGGACAGCAGGGTACTACAGAAAGTTTATCCCCAGTTATAGTACCACTGCTGCTCCCCTCACAAACCTGACAAGGAAGAACAGGCCAGATAAGGTAGTGTGGACCCCAGCATGTGAGCACGCATTCCAGAAGCTTAAAGAAGCTTTGGGAGGACCCCCTGTGTTAGCCAGTCCAGATTACAGCAAAGAATTTGTTGTGCAGGTGGATGCTTCGAACCATGGAGTGGGGGCTGTACTTAGCCAGATTTCTTCAGAGGGAGAAGAGCACCCAGTGGTTTATCTCAGTCGTAGGCTCCAACGCATGGAGGAATGCTATGCAGCTGTAGAAAACAAGAAGTTATGTACTCACCATAACATTCGATGTATGTAGTCCTTCTCGCCTCACATTCTTAACCGTGGGTTCAGAGCCAAACCGCGGCTCCCACTCGGCAATACTCTAGCTCGAAGTCTTTCAACTGGCTGGGCTAAGAAGGTATCCCATGCTGCACTGCTCCCTTTCCCCAGATCTTGTTTGCTGAGAGCTAATCATTCACTCCTCCACATACAACAACATATAGAGAAGGAAGAACATACTAACCAGAAAGAAATTTGAAACCATACCTAACACCTAGGTCCTCCAGGATGGGGGAAGGAGGGGAGGTAAGTAAGAATGTGAGGCGAGATGGACTACATACATCGAACCTTATGTTGAGTACATAACTTCTTGATGTTATGTAGTCTAATCTCGCCTACATTCTTACCCGTGGGACAGAGTCCCCAGCACCTGAATCCTGGGAGGCTCAATGGAAAATACTCCTGAGCACTGTGGAACCAAAGGAAGACCTGCCTCTGGACACCAAATCCAACTTGCAGTGAGTAACAAAGGTGTGAGGAGATGCCCATGTAGCCGCAGCACAAATATCATCCATAGACAACCTGGCATGAAAAGCTGTAGATGTAGACACAGCTCGGGTAGAATGAGCCTTCACTCGAAATGGTAAATCCTTGCCACCTGAAGCATAAATGAATGAAATACAACTGGAAATCCATCTGGAAAAAGTGACTTTGGAAACAGGAAACCCAATCCTGTTTTCTGAAAATGAGACAAAACTGATCCGATTTTCTGAGATCCTTCATTCTATGTAAATAGAATCGTAATTGTCTGTGCACATCCAGCTGATGAAATCTAAATTCTGCCTTGTTCGAGAACTCTGGAAAGAATACAGGTAGTTCAATGGATTGGTTTAGATTACTGACGGAAGCCACTTTCGGTAGGAAGGAAGGGTAAGGTCTGAGAGAAATCCTATCCTTATGAAAAATCAAGTAAGGTGGTCTAACTGATGGCTTGAAGCTCCGAGATATGTCTGGCTGAAGTGATGGCTACTAAAAAGATTGTCTTCCAAGTCAAATATTTTAAATCACAAGTGGCTGCAGGCTCGAAGGGGGGTGAAGTGACATATTGTAGAACAAAATTTATGTCCCAAGGCATAACTGGTTCAAAAACTGGAGGACGAAGCAGCATAGTGCCCTTCAGAAATGCCTTACAAAGTCTGTGTGCCATGAGACTAGGCTCATCAGCGACGTGAAAAGTGGAAATAGCCACCAACTGGACTTTAATAGTTGCGGCCGCTGATCCTTGGTTGAAAAGCATGGAGAGGAACTCCAGGACTGACAAAACTGGAGCTGTATAAGGATCAATTTGTCTTGCATGTGCCCAGATGGAAAATTTCTTCCATTTGCTGGAATAAATTTTTCTGGTGGAAGGCTTATGGGAAGAAGACAGAATATGAACCACTTCTGGCAAAAAATGATGAAGCCTGACTAATGATGGAAGTGGAGGAGCCAGGCTGTCAGCCGGTGGGTCTGAAGAGAGGGATGGAGCTGCCCTGACATATGAGTTAGCAAATCTGATTGAGGGTCCAGAATCCAGGGGGCATCCACTAGGTACGGATGGAGGAAGGGGAACCAAATTTGACGAGGCCAGTGTGGAGCAATCAGAATCATTTTGCTTCCCAAATATTGCGCTTTCTCAATAACCTTTGTCAGCAGAGGAACAGGAGGGAAGGCATACAGTAGACCGGAGGGCCAGTTGTGAACTAGAGCATCCCTGGGTGACTCCACCTGAGGGGGGATAAGGGTGAAGTAGCTGCTGCATTTGGTATTGAGGGGGCTGACAAATAAGTTGCAGCAAGGCTGACCCCATCTGCGGAAAATCTGCTCCACAACCTGATTGTTCAGGGACCACTCGTGAGGCATCAGAATCGCTCTGTTCAACCTGTTGGCAATCACATTGGACTTCCCCGGAATGTGCGGTGCTACAAGAAAATGTTGGGAAGCCACTGCCCACTGCCACACTCGCATGGCCACTATGCAAAGGGGATACGACTTGATTCCTCCCTGTTTGTTTAGATACCATACCACCGACATATTGTCTGTGTGGATCGCAATTGTCCCGAGAGGAAGAATGCTCTGTAGTGCTTGCCATGGTAGTAGCACTGCTCTCATCTCAAGGACACTGATATGCAGATGCATCTCGTGTTCCTGCCACGTGCCTTGGACTGTCCTGCCTAGATAATGCCCCCCCCCACACCCTGTCTGGGAGGCGTCCGTGGTCACTGTGGCAACTGGAGGGGACGGAACGAAGGGTTTTTCCGTGTCGAGGTTGCTGGTGTGAAGCCACCATTGTAGATCCTGCTTGCACCTGTCTGTGATTATTATGAGATGAGAAAGAGGAAGATATTGCAGAGACCACTGGGCAAAGAGTAGCCATTAAAGGAGCCTCATGTGTACCTCGCCAAAGGAACCAGCATAATTGTAGCAGCCATCGTGCCCAACAATCTGAGGATCAATCTTGCCTTCACTCTTCTCAAAGGGAGTAACGCATACACCTGTTGTTGTAAACTTTGAATCCTTTCTCTTGGTAAGAACGCCCTTATGAGCACAGTGTCTAACTTGGCGTCTATAAAGGTGACACGCTGCGAGGGCAACAAGGCAGACTTTTCCCAATTTAGAGTTATGCCTAACTGTTGACACAGACTGATCATGGCATCTCTGGTTTGTAGGGGTAGATGCTTGATGGTGGCAGAAAGGAGCCAGTCGTCCAGGTATGGAAACACTTGGAATCCTTGACGTCTCAAGTGAGCCGTTACCACTGCCATGCATTTGGTGAACATCCTGGGGGCTGTGGTGAGACCAAAGGGCAGGGTGCGAAATTGAAAATGACTGGCTCCCAGCCAGAAGCGTAAATGATCTCTGGATGCCCTGTCCATCTTTATATGGTAGTAAGCATCCTTGAGGTCGGTGGAGCACATCCACACTTCTTTTCCCAACAATGGGAGAATAGATTGCAACGTGACCATTCGGAACTTGGGCTTCTTTACATGGGTGTTCAATCTGCTGAGATCCAAAATGGGTCTCAGGTCCCCTGTCCTTTTCGGCACCAAAAAGAATCTGGAGTAAGCCCCAAAACCGATCTGGTCTGAGGGGACAGGCTGGATGGCTCCTTTTTCTAGCAGCTTTAAAACCTCTGAAGCTGCAGAATCCCTATGATTGGGTGGAACATCTGGGATTTTTTTGATCGGAGGGGGAGCTGAAGAGAAGGGAATGCAATATCCTCCGGAAATTATTTTTAATACCCATTGGTCCTGAGTTATACTTTGCCAGGCGTCTAGGTATAGTGAAATGCGACCCCCGACTGGCTCCGGAAATGCACAGTCGGGCCTCCCATCAGGAGCGCTGGTAGGGACAACCACGAAAGGAATCGCGGTCTCCCTGGTTACGTGGGCCTCCTCTGCCCCTAGGGAGGCATCTAACAGAATTACCACCCCCTCCCCTGCCTCTGGAGGGGGACTCACCTTGTACGTCATGAAAATATCTCTGTGATTTTTTGAACCACATCTTCCCACCCCTCTGGGTCTTGGGATAAGGCCTAGAGGGTAGGGAAAAACGGACTCCCACAGCAGACAGAGTTTTTCCCTCTTGCTTGCACCTAGTGAGAGTGTCCTTCACTTTGGTTCCGAATAAGGAGGAACCATCAAACGGGGCATTGGTGAATGTAGACTTGAAGGCCTCTGCAAAATTACAGAGGCAAATTCAGGAGTGTCTCCTAAGAGCAACTCCCGAACTCGCTGCCCTACCCGCTCTTTCAGCTGCATAAGAGATCAGCCTCATGGAAAGTATATAATGTGGGAAGAAATAGCCAGGGAATTGTTATGGCTAGGCTTGTATAGGCCCTAGGGCTGATAGCCTAGTACCAACCTATGAACCTATGAACCTATGGAGGAGTTAGCAGTAGAGTTAAGGGTAGATATCTGAGCGTTGACCATCTGAGCCACCACGTCAGAAACGTTACCCTGTACAGTATCTCCAAGCTCTTTCAGGAGATTTCTTTGGAGCCATGTAAAATGAGATAAGTAATTCAGTGACCACAGTGTAAAGGCCACTGAAGAAAACATACGCTTCCCGTACCGGTCCATGGCCCTAGACTCTTTGTTAGGAGGATGGACGGTAGATGAAGTTTCAGCCAGTTCCTTCTTGGTGGCCGCTGCCACCACCATGGCATTTACAGGAACTCCCTTGGATAGAAAATCTTTGTCAGAGGGGGCGGACAAGAATTTGTTGGGTCTCCTGGAGACTGGTTCCACAGAGTCAGGGGTTTCCCACACTCTTCAGCAAACCAGATCTAAAAGCTCGTCGAAGGTTGGAGACACCCAGGAGGCGGAGGGCTGAGCCCCAAAGGCCTTCAGGAACACCGACTCCTCCTCAAAGGGGGCTTTGGAGGGCCAGTCACCCCTCTGCTTCAAAATTTCTAGGATGTCAGAGAAAGAGACATCCTCAGAGGATGACTTGGGGTACCCCTCCAATTCCTCAAGGTCAGTGTCTGACATGAGGGACTCATCTTGGGAGTCAATGTGCTTCCTCTTGCACATTCTTTTTCTGGGTGGCTCCTCAGGCAAAAACACTGAGGGGCCCTCAGAAATAAGGGGACCACTCATGGGGGTATCCTGAGGCCTTGGGTCTCTGCTGTTGAAAGATAGAGGGTGATCAGAGACCCGCACTGGAGCTGGAGGGGACAGAGTGTCAGCGCCGAATGATATCACTGAGGACCTGGCCAGTGCGCTCTGCATGGCCTTGAAAGCTGGTCCCCCCCAGCTCCGAAGATCAACCAGCCATGGAATACCTCTGAGCAGAAGAGACAAGGTCCGAAGCAGACACAGGGGTCAGGCTTCCCTGAGCCGAAGCACAGAGAGGGAGGCTAGGAGCCAAAAAGCGGCCCGAGGCCTCCCCCTCAGGTCCGACCGAGGAACCATGAGTTCTGTACCCCGGGGACGGAGCTGATGGGGCCAGAGCTGAAACCTGAGCCGATAAGCCAGGATGGGCCATCAGAGCTGACCTAGGGACATATGATGGCACCGACCACTCTGGCTCCGAAAGCTGAGATTTGATCGAAGGAAGAAGTATTGATGCTGGTTGGGTGACAGGCTCTGGCCGAAAACAATTATGCCAGAACCGGTGACTGGAGAAATCTCTGCACCACTCTATCTACATCCACATCTGAAAGAGTCCTGGAGGACCTAGAAGATAAGGAAGGAGATCTAGACCTCCTCTCTAAAGGAGACCTATGAGGAGGAGAGACCAGCCTAAAATTTGGAGACCGGCTCCGAACTAGCACCTCCTTAAATCGGCTCCGAGGAACTTGGAACCAAAGCAGATTTGGTCAATATACTAACTTCCTGCGGCTCAGAGGACAGTGGAGCCGAGGATGCCACAGAAGATTTCACTACTTTCTCCAAAGGCTCTGAGGATACAGATGGAGCCGGAGAACACTTTTTTGCCTTAGAAGTTTTAGCCTTAGAGGGAGAGGAATTAAAGCTAGAAGCCCTTCCCAAATCCTCCTCGAAGGAGGGTTTCAAAAGTCCTTTAAAAATTAGCTTGTTCTTCCTCTCCTGAAGAACACGCGGGCTAAATGCATGGCAAAAAGTACAAGATTCCTGGAGGTGAATAGCCCACAGACAATAAACACAGACAGAGTGTCCATCAGTGATGGACATCTTATAACCACATTTAGAAAACTTCTTAAAGCCTAGGGCTTATGCTCTTTCATATTCTTAGACATGATGAAAGAAAAAACAACCGTTAATATATATAAAGCGTGAGAACTAAGAAAAACCACAACAGACAAATACACAAGACCTCTAACTTAATCGGTCTCAACAGGAACACAAGGAAAGACTAGGTCCTCTAATTTAAACGGTCTTAGCCCGAAGGATAGGTATCTACTAAACTAACAAGAAACACTGAAGAAGGGGCACACTAGGTCCTGTAACTGAAACGGGCCTAGCCCAAAGGGGAAACAGTTAGTGGGACACCACAAAAGATGATAATACCAGAAACAACAATTTTTACCAAGGGTTAGATCAGTACACACACACAACACACAGCTATGAAAATAGCTTTTTGTTTTTGAAGCAAAAACTGTCAATAAAGACAAAAAAGGTTCTTAGCCAATGCCAAGAGCGAGATCATGTCCGAGCTGCACGAGCGGCAAACAAGATCTGGGGAAAAGGAGCAGTGCAGCATGGGATACCTTCTTAGCCCAGCCAATTGAAAGACTTTGAGCTAGTGTATGGCCAAACCCACGGGTAAGAATGTAGGTGTGATTGGACTACATAACATGGAATGTTAGCCATAGTGTGGGCAATGAAGAAACTTCAGTCTTATCTGTATGGAAGGAAATTCACTGGTATGGCACATCACAACCTCCTAACATGATTAAACAGAGCCAGCCAGCAAAATCCCAAGTTGGAGCCTAGGGTTGCAAGCATATGATATGTCACTGCAGCACTGCAGTGGGATTAGCAATGCCAATGCAGATGGGCTCTCAGGACAGGGAATGGGGTAAGGTATACTCAGATAGACCTAACCCTCTCAAGCAGCGTTTCTCAAGGGTCACTTGAAAAACTAGCTTGAGCTCTCCGGGGGGGGGGGGATATGAAGGCTGCCAGCCTAGCCTGATAGAATTTTGCAGATACTTCTGTCATCTGTAAGTATTAATGTAAACCACAGGCTTGTTGTCTTAAATGGAAAAAATGCTGTTATATGTGGAATTGCAAAAATGTAACAACAGTGCACTCTGCTGACCAAGGAAAGCATGTTGTTATCCTTTAATGTAAACACGGCTCCGGACGGTCTAGATGAAGGAATTCTTGCTATTGTTTAAGGCCAGAATTAATGGCCAGAATTTGCATGTATAAATGTCCTTTATTGCTCTGGTTTCTGCCCAGAGGTGAAGAATGTAAATGCAGTTTCTGTTAGCCTGGGAATCCAGGGAAGTGTGAAGAATGATGTAATGTGAATCAGGAATGTGATTTTAAAAACAGAGAGAATCAGAGAGCATTAAGCATTTTTGTCTTGACCATCCAACTCAGCACTGCCTTTGCTCTATATGTAAGTTTATCTTAGACTTATGTTTTCTCTGAGAAATAGCTAGAAACTAGAAAGATTAGACTAAGTGTTCTTCTGTGATGTCAGAACTGTACTACTGGGATATTTTAAGTATTTCTCTATGATCTCTGAACTTTTGACTAGCACTGTGTAGTAAAAAGTATTGTCTTGTGTTTTGACTATTTGTTATTAAATATTTTTAAACCCTTTCAACTGTGGCTGTTTTTGTAGAGATAATTTAAGCTCTTTAGAGTACTTGCATACCTTTAATAAAATTGTACAAAGCCACTCTAATAGCTTTAGCCCTGGGCTATACTACCAATTGGATAATAACATTGCACAGTAATAATTGGACACCCTTTTAAGGGCCTTTGAGTAGCTGATAAATATTAGTGGGTGGTGGCAGCTGGTACTACCGTATAGTCTGGGGAAAAGGGGCACAGCTGGAGAACTTGTGCAAGCCTTCCCCAGGAGTGTCTGTGTGGTTATATAAACTTTTCTCAAAGTGTGTGTGTGTGTGTGTGTGTGTGTGTGTGTGTGTGTGTGTGTGTGTGTGTGTGTGTGTGTGTGTGTGTGTGTGTGTGAGCTACTTGGGCAGGGACACGAAGCACTGGTTGGACAGAGAGGGTGCTGGAGGTTTTAGCTTGCCCACTAGGCTGAGATCTGGACCCTATAGCTGTGCCAGTGGGGAGTCTTATTGGAGACCTGAAGAGCACGGGAGTGACCAGCCCTGGACTGACTGTGATCCCTGTGTGCTCTTAAGGGAAATTGCACTTTACTGTGTGTATTTGTTTTCCTTTCCTCCTATATGAAACGCCCCTCACTGGTGTTAGTGGTGAGGATTGAGGCTCCTTGATTGCTGGATAAGACCATAGTTGTTGGAAAAAACACCTTTATAAATGATAGCAAAGCTTTCGGGTTACCACCCTTCTTCAATACTAATACAAAAATTCAAAAACCACATGGGTTTAAATAGGAGTCATAAAAATCACATGACATGCAGCCCAATTGTCATGTGACACACAAAATTACAACGTAATGAAAAATTATATATTAATACATCTTAAAACATATCTAATAACAAATATGGTCATTAAATAAACATATAAACAATAATCAACAACATAACTTTGTCCGTTGTAGTTTAAGTGAAATAGGTTTCAATGTAATAGCAGAATTTATACCAGGTGAATGGTCAGCTGCTAATCTTAATATCCATTCGTATTCCTTAATTTCCAAGAGGTTGTTGATATCACCACCTCTCAGAGATGTATACAGCATATCTCTGACCCTAAATTTGAATTTATGTTCAGAGCTATGCGTATTTATATGCTTAAATAAAGCATTTCTGTCATTTGCTCTCCTGATCTCAGATTTATGTTCAATAATTTGCTCCTTTAATTTTCTAGTCGTTTTCCCCACATAAAAGGAGGAACATGCCAGGCATATTGCCAAATATATAACATTAACGCTAGCACATGTAGCTGTTATATGAAATTTATAGGTTTTACGAGTTACCAGTTGAATAAATATGTCACTATTAGTACAAGTGCAATTCATGCAACAATAAGTACCACATCTCGAGGATAATGGATGTTTGGGGCCTCCATTGAAATCCTTGTAACATAATTTACTTTTTAAAGTTCTCATATTTCTATAGGAAAAGTAAGGCCTATCATCTAACACAGTTCTAACATCTAGTGATGCCATCGAAACAACCCAGTTTTTTTCAATAATTTGTTTGACTTGATATGTCCTAATATTATAGGTAGTGACATATCTAAGTCTAGAATCCTTCGGTAAATTCCTATCCGAGGACGTAGTTGACTCATCCATTAAGAAAATAGGTTTAACAGCTACATGTGCTAGCGTTAATGTTATATATTTGGCAACATGCCTGGCATGTTCCTCCTTTTATGTGGGGAAAACGACTAGAAAATTAAAGGAGCGAATTATTGAACATAAATCTGAGATCAGGAGAGCAAATTACAGAAATGCTTTATTTAAGCATATAAATACGCATGGCTCTGAACATAAATTCAAATTTAGGGTCATAGATATGCTGTATACATCTCTGAGAGGTGGTGATATCAACAACCTCTTGGAAATTAAGGAATACGAATGGATATTAAGATTAGCAGCTGACCATTCACCTGGTATAAATTCTGCTATTACATTGAAACCTATTTTACTTAAACTACAACGGACAAAGTTATGTTGTTGATTATTGTTTATATGTTTATTTAATGACCATATTTGTTATTAGATATGTTTTAAGATGTATTCATATATAATTTTTCATTACGTTGTAATTTTATGTGTCACATGACAATTGGGCTGCATGTCATGTGATTTATGACTCCTATTTAAACCCATGTGGTTTTTGAATTTTTGTATTAGTATTGAAGAAGGGTGGTAACCCGAAGCTTTGCTATCATTTATAAAGGTGTTTTTTCCAACAACTGTGGTCTTATTCATCATCTTCTTGCAGCATTTCAGTGTTTTGTGTTTGGTAATCTCGCTGCTTCGTTGGGAATACTTAGAGAGTCTTTGTGCAGCCTGTTTATTCCAATGGAAGCTAAAAATTCACTTAGGTCTCTTTTAACTAATGAGACCAATCCATTACTGAATTTTGTTGCTACACCATGCACGACCATGGATAATACTCGTACTCTGACAACGGACATCACTGTAGATTTCAATAAGAAACTACTATTACTTGAAAGGAAGGTAGGTGCCTTTAAGTGCCTACAATGGCAACGTTTCAGTTTCTTAGCTTATTTGGACAGAGGCATTGTCCCACGAGGCTTAGGAATTCTAAAAATGCCCTCATATGGGAATGCCTATCCTGACCTACTTAAACGCTGGCAACAAATGAATATCAAGTTGAGCCTTGATTATATGGCTCTTATGAATGACTATTTCTCTAATAGTGAAAAAGAACTCAAGGATGAAATTATGGTCATGGCAAATGATATAATGGCCATGCCCTGTTTTACTAGTATGCTTAACATTTACCAACAAACGCTTAGGCTTCAGGCCCTTGATGATCGGTTGGAAGCAACAAAAAAGCGCAAGCTTGTACGTGATATGACCGATTTTCAAAAAGGTCATATCTTCACGTGGCCGAAGAAGAATTCTTCTAATAGTACTTACATCCAGAAAGCTTCCTTGGATACTTTAGATATGTTTTCTCAACCTATACCGGCTCGTTTATCTACCCAGGAACCGGCGTCTACTATTTCTTCGAATCATCTGGTTGAAGCTGCGCCTTTATCGGTGATGTCACAAGTAACTGATTTGAACGTGGATTTGCACGCTAGTGAAGATGGAAAACGTATTGGAGGTAACAATGAACATACTGATGGTGTTAAGAAAACCCATCAGTCAACTTTGAATGTTTTACAAAACGATTTCAGCTAGCCCAACCTGAAAAAATAAAAGTGCAGTCTGCTTCGAGGGGTAGATCTTTAACAAGGCAAACCATGACTTCAATTAAACGTAAGAATGATAGCCCTTTAGAGCAAGGCAAGATGAACCAGAGATAATCAAAGGTACTTTAAATTTGTCTAGCTTCACATTGGAAGCTCCACATTATTCCTTACTACAGAAGGGGCTTAGTTTTATTCCAATGTGCAGCGATGATTTGGTGACTGCTTTGAATGATTTGAAACAGTTTGTTAGGAATGTGAACCTTAAAGTTTTATTTAATAATTCTACATCTACTCAAGCAAGTTGTAAACAACGTAGCACATTTATACCTGTTAGTATTCCTGTTTTAACTGTGTATCATGACTTATGTGAATTAGAATTAAGACGTTTATATTCTGTTTGAATTTAAAATGGTATAATTTAACATATGATGAAAATAAGGCATCGAAAGCATTACAGTCTGATGAGAACTTAATTATCAAACAAGCAGATAAAGGGGGCGTAGTGGTCCTTATGAACCGTGATAAATATTTATTATCTATGACTACCCTCCTTGGGGATACTCATGCTTTTAGATGTATTACACCTGTTGATGTTAAAAAGTGTATTAGTTGTGTGAACATGATAATTTATGATTTACAGATCAATGGTGACATTGACCTGGATTTATTTCACTTTTTTACTGTTCCATCTCCAATCATCCCACAATTGTATGTTCTACCAAAAATACATAAATCAATATGTGATCCACCTATGAGACCAATTGTGTCTGGTGGTGGTTGGCTAACAAAACCAATTTCCATATATTTACAAAAGCAATTACAACCTTTTTTGTTACAGTGTAGTAATGTTTTGAAAGACACTACAGATTTTATTACTAAGCTAAGAGGTTGGTTTAATGCCTTAAATATCACCACCTTAAATCAAGGTGAGTTTTTGTTTGTAACCCTGGATATTCCATCTTTATTTACGGTCATACCGAATGACTTTGGTATTGAATCTATCAGAGAGTTTCTGACTTCACAAGCTTCTTTGACAACAAACTATAGAGAACATTTGTTCTCTATTAGATGTAGTGTTAACTAACAATATTTTTCTGTTTAACAGACAGTTATACCTACAGCTTACTGGTGTGGCTATGGGCACATCAGTAGCGAATACTTATGCTAACTTGGTTCTTCATCAATGGGAAAAGATGTACATTTGTGGTAAGAGTAATCCGTTGAATGATAATGCGTGTTTCTATCAGCGCTTTGTGGACGATTGTTTTCTGATCTGGAAAGGGTCCTCCTCTCAGTTACTTGAATATATAGATTATCTGAATAGTACTACAGCTTTTCTAAAATTTAAAATAGATTATTCCGATAAAATGGCAACTTTCTTGGACGTTAATATACAATTAAGAGAGGGAATACTTCATACTAGTATTCATAGAAAGGACGTATATGTGGGCAGATATATACATAATACTAGTATGCATGCCCCACATGTATTCAAAGGAATAGTAACATCCCAATTTAATAGAGCTAGTAGATTAAATACTGATGAGACATCTTTTATTCTGCAACTTGATGAGATGCTGCTAGAGTTTGTGAATAGCGGATATGATCCTGGATTATTATCATACTTGAAATCTAATACTATAGCTGATAGATGTACAAAATTTAAACCTATTTTCTTAATAGATGAGTCAACTACGTCCTCGGATAGGAATGTACTGAAGGATTCTAGACTTAGATATGTCACTACCTATAATATTAGGACATATCAAGTCAAACAAATTACTGAAAAAAACTGGGTTGTTTTGATGGCATCACCAGATGTTAGAGCTGTGTTAGATGATAGGCCTTACTTTTCCTATAGAAATATGAGAACTTTAAAAAGTAAATTATGTTACAAGGATTTCAATGGAGGCCCCAAACGTCCATTATCCTCGAGATGTGGTACTTATTGCTGCATGAATTGCACTTGTTGTACTAACATCATGAGTACTAATAGTGACATATTTATTCATCCGGTAACTCGTAAAACCTATAAATTTCATATAACAGCTACATGTGCTAGCGTTAATGTTATATATTTGGCAACATGCCTGGCATGTTCCTCCTTTTATGTGGGGAAAACGACTAGAAAATTAAAGAAGCGAATTATTGAACATAAATCTGAGATCAGGAGAGCAAATGACAGAAATGCTTCATTTAAGCATATAAATACGCATGGCTCTGAACATAAATTCAAATTTAGGGTCAGAGATATGCTGTATACATCTCTGAGAGGTGGTGATATCAACAATCTCTTGGAAATTAAGGAATACGAATGGATATTAAGATTAGCAGCTGGCCATTCACCTGGTATAAATTCTGCTATTACATTGAAACCTATTTTACTTAAACTACAACGGACAAAGTTATGTTGTTGATTATTGTTTATATGTTTATTTAATGACCATATTTGTTATTAGATATGTTTTAAGATGTATTAATATATAATTTTTCATTACGTTGTAATTTTATGTGTCACATGACAATTGCGCTACATGTCATGTGATTTTTATGACTCCTATTTAAACCCATGTGGTTTTTGAATTTTTGTATTAGTACTGAAGAAGGGTGGTAACCCGAAAACTTTGCTATCATTTATAAAGGTGTTTTTTCCAACAACTGTGGTCTTATTCATCATCTTCTTGCAGCATTTCAGTGTTTTGTCCTTGATTGCTGGGCCAGGGCACGGGCATCCCAGTACTATAATATGTCCCTTGCCTGATGGCCTGGGCTGTGTCTGAAAAGGGCTCCTAGACCAGTGCACCTACCCAGGTAACAATTTTAAAAATAAACAAACCACTGACTGGTCCACACTGTAATCTCACTAGCCGTACTAAAATTCTCAATTTATTCCATAATGTATGAATTACAATATAATCATTTCATCATCAATTTTCTAGGTGTCATTTATAGTCTGTGCAATTAATATGCTAACTGCATGACTTGATCCCACTCCACAGTGTGACTGGCAATTCAGAAATTTAAGAATTTTACCTTAAATTTATGCCACCCCACTGCCACACTTCTCGCTTCTGGTAAATAAATAGTTTTTTTTTTTTTGGTTTTATTAATCAGTACACTAAAGCATTTATGGGCTACCTTCAAAGAAAGATGTAACCAGCAGTATCAGATTACGGATGGATATCTTTGTGTGTTTGACTTAAACATTCAGTGTAGCATAGCATATCACATACAAAGGTAGAGAATCTTACATACATCTTTTTTTGCAAAGCAGGAATATTTTAAGACGAGGTGTCACAGTACAGTAAATGTAAAATGTATGTACGCACACTGGTAATGTAAGTGGTTTTACTTAATGCCATGTGACAGCAAAACTATACAGGCATAAAATTATAACCACAGACTATATAGCATATGTGTACAGTCAAGGAAGCCCAGAATTCTGTGAAATGTAGCAGCCAGCCACTTAGTATGGAAAACAAAAACAGGTTTTCCTTAGGGAAATATGCTTTGCAGCACATACACTTGACCTTCATTGCTGTTTATATATTCTCACTTGTTTCTGCTAATAATTATCTCTGAGTAGCTGTTGACTGCATGCACTGGCAATGTAACTTGCTCACTCTGGAACAGAATCCCAAAGGTTGCTGCTGGAAAAATAAATGCACACACATCTAATAGCTTAAAGATGTTTTGCTATGTTTTGTGACTGAGCAATACAGCTGACCTCCTAGTCATGATTCATCCATGAAATGAGGGGACTTGCGTCCAAGGGGATGCTTACCTGGCTACAAAAAAAAAAATGCATGTAAACGAACAGCTGCAATATATTGCCTATGCCATCCTCAACATAGATCACTGCTTAAAAAAAACAGAAGTAAAACAAAGCATCATAACCTGCACTTCCTTTTTCTAAGTAATCCACCAAAACATTAGGCATATGTAAATCTAACAGCATAAATAAGCAAATATCTAAAACTTAAACTTTTGCACATTGGGAAGCTTTTGCCTCCCAATGAAGACCTATGCACACCAGTCAAGTTTAAAGCTTTACACCTCCCAAAAGAAAGTTCATTATCCACAGTGAAACATTCAGCAGTCTGGCTACCAAACAGCTCTGACGAAGTGGAAAAAACATATCACATCTACTTCTTTTGCAGTTAAAGCATTACCATGTACACTGGTGTGTACATGTACATTACATTTTTAGTAGCTCATATCAATGCATAGATGAAGGGTGAGGAATTGACTAAGCACTGTACAATAGTATTACTGTCATAAGAATAGATGATTCTTTCTAACATTCTTCCACTGTATAACAGCAATATACCATTCCAGGATTATGGGCAATTTCACACATATTCTTCATAGCTTCTTCCTCTTTAAAATTCAATCTAATGGGACTACCCCAGTGCTATACAGGTCTATATTATATTATCGAAGAGGCATTACAGTGAATGCCTCTTCACTGACACGAAAAGAGCGAACCGCGAATTATGCGAATGGCCGAATCAGTGATTTTTTTCCTAGGAAAAAAAAAATCACTGATCTGGCCAGACATTAAATATTACTAAAAAAAGCTCAAAGTGGGGGGCTAAGCCCCACTTTCCCCCACACCCCCCTATATACCAAAACTGAGATCGCACTACAATGGAGAAAGGGGCAAATTTACACTTATGGCCAAGCAATTTTTTCCCCTAGGAAAAAAAAATCGGTGATTCAGCCATTTGCGTAATTCGAGGTTCGCGCTTTTCATGTCGATGAAGAGGCATTCACTGTAATTCCAAAGAATGCAAAATACTAGTAAACATAAAGGCGCTGAGGTAACATAACAGGTAAAATCACTGAACCTTTATTGTCCAAATATAAACTGTTATCACACTTGGGTTATCCTGTTGTCAGGCGGTCCCGCAGTCGGCCTGAATTCCAAAGTCTTGGTCCAGCATCGGTTGCTGTCGCTTCTTCCCTGACGTCAGTGCTTAAGTATATAAGGCATCCAACGCCATTTTCTTCAGTTTTTCTTGCCCCAGATGTCAGGTGCCCCCCCAAAAGGTGGTCAGTAGATAGTACCAATAATAAAAGTTTAGCACAAACAAAACATCCCTCCAGCTATAAGCAAATACACCACAAAGGTTGTATCAGATTTTAAGGTATTGAAAGGTTTTAGTTAGGTCAGAGGGGATGGAGGAGGTAACCTGGACTGGAGGGTAACCTGACAGCAGGTTATACACTCAAACATCTACATTTATGGTAGGTACAAAACTGTACTATGTTCATCGTGTTACCCTGCTGCAGTCATCACACTTGGGTAGAATCCCAAAGCTAAAGATGGGAGGTGGAGTCAAACAGGGTTAGAGGAGGCTAGAAGGCCCTGCAAAACTGCAGTGGCAAAGCCAGCTGTAGTCTTAGAGTAAAGAGGTAAGTGATGGTGTTTGGTGAAGGTGTGTACTGAACTCCAAGTTGGAGCTTCCAGAATATCCTTGGTTGGCACCCCCCTGAGGAAGGCTGTAGATGTAGCTGCTGCCCTGGTAGAGTGGGGCCTTACGCTAGCAGGAACTGGTTTTCCATGGCGGGTGTAGCAAAAACGTATGCAATGTCCTATCCATTTGGAAATGGTCTGTTTTGAGATAGCCTTTCCTTGTGATGCTGTAGCACAGGGGTTGGGAGGGTGGCCTAATGGTTAAGGTGTTTGCCTTACAAACACAAGATGCAGGGTTTGAATCTCACAAGGGATAATTAGCTAGGCTTAAAATGGCTCGCAAGGGCAGTTAGCCTAGTACTAACCTATGAACCTATAGGATACAAAAAGCTGGTCAGATTTTCTGAAAACCTTAGTTTTATCCAAGTAGTAACGTAGCTGCCTGTGAAAGTCCAAGGAATGCAGGAGTCTTTCTCCTTTGTTCTGTGGATTTGGAAAGAAAGTGGGTAAATGGATGGTTTGATTTAGAGCCACACTGTATACCACCTTAGGCATAAATGGGGTTAGTTAAAAGAAACTCTGTCTTGATGAAAAATGAGGAAAGGCTCTACTGCCATTAGTGGCTGAAGCTCTGAGACTCTTCTGGCTGAAGTAATTGCTAGCAGCAGGGCAGTCTTCCATGATATAAACTTTAAGTCAGCTGAGAAAGCTGGTTCAAAAGGAGGTAGCGTAAGTTTTTCCAGAACAAAACTGAGGTCCCAAGTTGGTGTTGGTGCTCTCCTGGGAGGCCTAATGTTTTTTCCCTCTGAGAAACTGCCTTAGAATTGGATGTGAAAATAAGGGAGGATCCGTGTTGTAGTGAGCTGAAATAGCTGAGGCGTGGATTTTAATAGATGAAAAAGAAAGCCCTTTGTGTAACATCTCAGTTAAATATTGTAGAATCTGAGGTATGTCCGGCTGAAGGGTATTTTGGCCTTTAGCTTGGTTGCAGGCACAAAACCTTTTCCATTTGTCTGAGTATGCTTTCCTGGTGCTGGGTCTCTTGGATTCCAGAATAACATCTATAACAGCTTGTGAAAGAGGAGCTGGCTGGTTGCTTAGGTGATTTGCCATGCAGCCAAATTTAAGGTTTTGAGCTGGCTGTGTAGAATCTGACTGTCTTGCTGTGAGCAGATGAGTAATTTGTGGTAAAATCCATGGTGGGCCCTGGGCCATATTCCTTAATAGTGAGTACCAGTGCTGGCGTGGCCAGTCTGGGGCAATGAGTATCATTCAGGGTCTCTCCATCCTGACTTTCAGCAGCACCTTTGTGAGAAGGGGCAATTATACTGTCAGCATTTTCCAACTGAATGAGAGTGCATCCACTTTCCAAGCTTGATGGTGAAATGTCCTTGTACAAAATTTTGTTAGCTGATAGCTTTGGGGGCTGGCAAACAGGTCTATGTCTGGGTGCCCCCATTTTTGAGTTATCATTGCAAATACTTGTGGATCCAGTTTCCATTCGTGGGGATCCATGATGTTTCTGCTTAAGTCGTCTGCCAATGTGTTCTTTTTTCCTGGCAAGAATTGAGCTTGTAATTGAACTTGGTAAGCCAGTGCTGTGTTCCACAAGGTCATTGCTTGCCTGCATAGAGGGTAGGAGTGTGTACCCCTTGTTTATTTACCACATTACTGTGGTGTTGCCTGTCCTTATTGTGTGCTGTCCTAGATGTAAAGAGAGGTCCTTGAAGGCTGTCAGGGCATTCTGTATAGCTAGCATTTCTTTTTGATTGATGTGCAGATTCCTTTGATCTGCAGTCCATATGTCTTGAACGCATCGTCCTGCCATGTGTGCCCCCCACGCGTAGTCCGATGCATCTGTTGTCATAGCTTGCCTGGCTGGGGGTAAGGTGAAAGGCTGCCCTTGTTGAGGCGACATGCCTGTGACCACCACAGAAACTCCTGTTGAAGGCAGGGAATGAGAGGTATCATTGTTTCCAAGCTGTGGCTGTGTTGAGTCCATACGCTTTTTAGGTACCATTGTAATTTCCTCATATGCAGTATGCAAGATGCCATCAAGCCCAAGGCCTGCAGAATTTTTCTTGCAGGGAGTTGGGTCTTTGTTGCCATTGTTTTGAAGTATTGAGTTAGTTGTAGTTGTTTGTCTGGCGTCAGATAAGCCATCTGGGCCATTGTATTCAAGCTGGCACCCAGGAATGTCATATTTTGTGAGGGCACTAGTTTTGATTTCTTTAATTTACTGTGTACCGTAGGCAACTTAGAAGGTGTTTTACAAAAGCCAGATGTTGTAAGAGAATGTCCTTGCTTTCTGCTTGGATGAGGCAGTCGTCCAGGTATGGGTATATTTGAATTCCTCTTGCAGTATGCAATTACTGGTGCTTTGTGAAGACCCTGCAGTAGATAAGCCAAAGGGCAGTGCAGAGGGGTTGAACCTGCAATGAAGCGGTATCTTCTGCAATTTTGTCTGATAGGGACATGCAGGTATGCCTCCTTGAGGTCCAACGTTACTAGCCAAGCTTTCTTGCTCAACATGGGAAGAAGCTGCTGTAGTGTTAGCATCTTGAATTTGGGTACTTGCAAGAAGGTGTTTAGAATTGAAAGGTCCAGAATGGGTCTCCAATCATTGTCCTTTCTGGGGACTAGAAAGAGCCTTGAGTAAAATCCTTGGCTTTGCTCCTGTGTAGGTACCAGTTGAATGGCTCTCATGTCCATGAGAGCTGTAATTTGTTTTTGTGCCTCTGCCCATTGATTTTGTGGCAGGTTTGGCATTCTTTTTATCCTTGGCAAAGTGTGGAAATGGAATCTGTATCCTTGTGAGATAATGTCTAGGACCCATTTGTCCTTTGTGACGATGTGCTAGTTGTCTGCAAAAAGTGCTGATTTTCCTCCCAAGGGAGCTGCCAAGAGAGTTTTGCTTGGCGTTTTGAGTTTAAGTCATTGTGTTTGCCTTCTAGTAGTTTGGGACCTGTCTTCTCCTCCCTTCTGTGTTGCAGTGCCCCATTGTTGAGATTTGTAAGGGATTTGTGCTTGTCCTCTGCCCCTTGGGTGCCTGTATTTACCCCTCTGTGGTCTGTCAGAAGCTGGAAAGGACCAATTTTTTGTTGGCCAATTTCTGCTGAAGAGTGGGGGCTGTACCTGTAAGAAATCTTTGACCGTCTACATAGATTTTGTCTTATCCTCCATTTTCTTTAAAATCTCTTCTGCTTTAACCCCAAATAAGACATCCTGCTGTAAGGATGCATCTAGTAACTTTGCTTTAACATGATCAGGCAGAGTTTGTTCCTTTAACCAAGCATGCCTACGTATAACAGACCCAGTAACAGCTGCTCTACAGGAAGCTTCCAAGGAATCAAATCCACATTGTAAAGTATGTTTGCCCACCTGTTCAGCTGCATGCAACAGATCTGCATTTCCTTTAATTCAGACTGTTGAGGGTGCGTGCTCATCTTTTGTTTTATTTGAGACATTAGGAATTGCTGGTATTTAAGCATGTGAAATTGACAATTTAGTGCTCTCATAGCTAGAGTAGCTGAGGTGTAAACCTTCTTCCCCCACCTATCTAGTGCTCTGGAGTCCCTTTCAGAGGGTATAGGATTTTTAGCCATAGAAGCCTTAGCCCCTTTGGGACCCTGGGAGATTGTCTCTGGAGCAGCAGCAGGGCTTTTGTAAAGGAATCTGTATGAGTCAGGCACTCTGTAGTATCTATCTGGTTTGGCTGGAGCAGGTGGCAGAGAATCTGGATTTAGACTAGATTCTAAGTAAACATCATCCACAATGTCTAAAACTGGGGGGATAGCAAGTGGTCTGTGCTGGGGGAGTAAAAGAAACTCTCGGAGCCTTTTCTTTGTGTTGGAGTAGTCCTGACCTTCCCAGTGGAAATGTTCCCTCATGGTATGTAAGGTTTCCCCAAAGGAATAGTCAGGGGGAGAAGCTGAGGGAATGGAATCTTCAGCATCAGAATCTTCATAAGGGGGAAAGGAGTAATCCTGCTCCCCAGAGGAGCCTGAAATAGACAGACTTTGATAGGAGGAGGCATAATCTCCTCTTGTCTAGGCCTTTTGTCGGGGGTTGGAACCCCTGATTAAAGAAAAATCAATTCAACCATTTTTTTATCTCTGTTTCTAGGCAGGCATGGGGCCTTGAGACTAAACTGCAGTCTTTTTTGGTTTTAGAGGAATCTTAAGCTTAGCATAAGATTTTATGGTGAGAGTAGTTGGTCTGAAGACACCTTCTGAAACCGAAGGAGTTTCTACACTTCTGCAATGGGAAGGGCCCAAAGAAAATGGCTGCATCGGGCCTAGAACTCTCTGCTAGATCCAAAAAAGTGGTCTGGGGTTCCAATTCTCCAGGTGCCCAGGGGGCCTCACTGAAAACCGAGAACGCCCAGCCTAGGCCTCGAGTCTGGCTTGGATCTAGGCTGCCTGTCTTTATCTTTTTTTTTTAGTGCACGGTTGCTCCAACTGCATAGTGTAATTAAATTTCCTACCGAAGTAGTAGTAATGCGAAATCAAAGCGTCGCTTTATAGTTCGGCTATTGAACCTAGCACAAAACCGACAACCAGTGTGGTCTGGGCCTAGGCAAGGTATACAATAAGAATGAAAGTCCTTATGAGGTATTTGCTTCCCACAAGAAATGCAATTGTTAACTTTTTCTGACGTCGGACTGAGGCAAGAAAAGGTTCCCCAACTGGGTACTTAGCTTTGAAGACTTCGGACTGAAACTCGATTCGAAAATCTCAGGTGTCAGCCAACAGGCACTTGCAAACTGCTTCTGCTTCAAGAAAGACTGAAGAAAATGGCGTCGGATGCCTCTTATATACCCCTGGCGCACTGACGTCAGGGAAGAAGCGACAGCAACCAACGCCGGACCAAGACTTTGGAATTCAGGCCGACTGCGGGACCGCTTGACGACAGGGTAACCCAAGTGTGATGACTGCAGCAGAGTAACACGATGAACATCAGGAACTCATATTTGTTTCCATATGTATAAGTAAAATTGTTGTATGTCAAATACAGGCTGCCTTGTGTCTTAAAATGCAAGCTAGAGACTGAGTGTCATTGATACCTGGAGCATTACTAGCGTCCAATCTCAGCTGACAAAGGCATTCCCTTACCTCCAAAATAGTTTTATAGTCTCCCCCAAACTCCTTTGTATAAAGCCTATCTATGACAAAGAATATAAACTTTTTAAAATTTGGGCAATTGTTCGTATGAGTATATAATGAATTAGTGTTTTTTTGTTTTTTATATCTCTATAATGTTCTAAAATTCTTTGTCTTAGCTTTCTAGTAGTCATACCTATATAGAACACTGGGCAAGATAAACAGGTGGCAGCGTAAATGACCATGTTTGTGTTGCAATTACAGTGGCCAGGACTCTTCAGAGTTCTCTTGAAATTACCTATACACACATAAGGACCGTCACTGATAAATTTACATGCTTTACAGTTGCCACATTTGGACATTTTGGCAGGTCTTTGTCCAAAGGGCCTAGGTGTCTTCTCTAACAAATCCTTCATGTTCAAACCCCTACTGTTTATAAAGGTAGGGGTTCTACATAGTGTGTCATATAAATCTACAGGGATAATATTTTCCCAAGCACTATGGATAGCACTCTTAACTTCGAATGCTAAAAAATTGTGTTGTAGTACCATTCCTGTTGCACATTTTTTCTATCAAATTTACTTTTGTAATTAATAACTTTATCACACATCCTGTGTGTGTCATACAAAATGGGAACAAAATCAGTAGACCTTCTTCTAAGTACTTAATTTTGAAGCGTCAAAAGCATGTCAGGTGGATAACACCTTTGGACAAATAAATCCCTTAATATACCTAGTTCAATTATAAAAATGTCATCCTCACTGATAATACGGGACAACCTGATCATCTGGCCCTTGACCACATTCCTCTTAACATGGGAAGGGTGACAGCTCTTGTAGTGTAGAAATGAATTGCTGTAAGTTTTCTTTCTATACAAACTGGATTCTATTTTACCATTTTTAATATATAGTTGTAAGTCCAAATAATCAATTCTCTTATTATCAACCTTATATGTAAATTTTAAGAATGTAGTGATATTGTTCAAGTATGTTATAAATTCTTCCAGTTCGTCATGTGTGCCCTTCCAAAACAACAGAATGTCGTCCAAGAATCTTAAATAAATAGACATCTTTGTCTTGCATTCAGATGTCAACACAAACTGGTCTTCCCATTCCGCTAAAACAAGGTTAGCATATATGGGCGCACATTTAGCGCCCATAGCCACCCCAGTGGACTGTCTATAGTATTCATCTTCAAAACCAACATAGTTGTTCTCCAATACCATTTGCATCAAGTCCACTAATAAGCCCTTCTTATCCTGATGTAAATTGGTGTATTTGTCCAAACTCTTACCAAACCAATCTAGACCAATGTCATGAGGAATTACTGAAAATAAATTAATAACATCAACTGTTACTAATAAAAATTCCCCTAGATGTTCATCAGCCAGAGTTCTAAGGCAGTCCATGCAGTGCCAAGAATCTTTTAATATATAAGGCAACCTGTCCAAGATCTCCTTAGCCATAATGTCTATATATGAAGCTAGTGGTTCAGTTTTGGATCGTCTAGTTGAAACTATTGGTCTGAAAGGTGGATTAACTATATTTTTATGAATTTTGGGTACACCAAAAAGGGTGGGCATGACAAGATATTCCACCTGTAAATATTTATACTCCTCTTCGTCTTGCAGAAGTATTTTAGTTAAAGGAGCTTTCTGGTAACAACGAATACAGGGTTATGAAACCGGACAAAGGGGGAGGAGTAGTTATTATGACCAACACTGATTACTCAATGCAGAAGCAGAGTATTGTATGTTATTCCAACACATATGAGTTAGTTTCGAAATATGATGTTCATAAGGCATACACCAATATAGACTGGCAGCTCTATGAGATGTTATGTGAAGGAATCATAGACGCAGAGGAGTATAAACATTTACAGGTGTAACATCCGGTCATGCCCACCCTTTTTGGTATACCCAAAATTCATAAAAATATAGTTAATCCACCTTTCATTCCTAAAAGACCTCTGATTCAGTTTCCATTTGTGGGTCTGTCCTGGTCCTGCTCAGCTTGCCTACCACACATTACCATGATATGTAAGATGCTTGAAGAGTGACACTGTGCTGAAAGGCTATATCCCAGGCTACCATGGCAAGTCTGCACACATTTTCCTTACTTGTTTATGTACCACATCACTGTGTTGTCTGTAAACTCTTGTAAAGGTCCTGGGGACTTATAGATGACTGAAGAGAGCATTTAAGTGCCAATATCACTTTTATTGTTTATGTGTTTTGGTCTATCTTTTCTGTTCTGAAGAACATGTATCACCACAGACACTGCTCGCCAAGCAAACTCTGAAGAGTCTGTTGTGACTGACTGCAGTTGAGTTTAGAGGGATAATGGGAGGTCTGAATTCTGAGAAATTTAGTGTCACCACCAAAAAAAATCTCTCTTTGATGTTGGGGCCATACCGATTTTGGGTACCAATGGACTTTTCTCATGTGGAGTCTTGCAGGAGGTGTCATGTGAATTATAGATGCCACGAGAGCTGGAATCCAGTGCCTCTCCCTCACCTGTCAAGGGTTGTCCAACAGCTGGAATGGATGTGTTTAAACCCCAGTCCACGATGGCTGTAGGGACAAAAGCAGTGAGAGCCATGGAGAAAAAGGTGACTGGTCTGAGAAACTAGTTTTGGCTACAGCAGAGTTACCCAGTACTGGCTAAGGCACTTTAGCATCCTGCTGTGGTGGCAAAGGTTGTTTGGTATTTTTCTTCTTTTTGTGTCTAGAAGAAGGAAGAACTGAGGAATCGTTAGACTGTTCCATGATTAAGCTGAAAAAGACTCGCAAAGAAGCCAGGCAGCAGTAATTGGTAAAACAGGTAGACTTCACTGCTCAACATACACATCTCCATTTATGTTGGTGAACAGTATCAAGTGTTACCCAATAGTGCCTAATTTTTACTTCACTGCATAGCAGCTGTGTGAGCAATAAAATAAGAATGGCCTGTGATGAGTGTTCTATGCAAAATCTGGCCTCTTAAAGGTGTGAAATTAGGCTCTGTATCTATATCTTATCATTCTCTCTCACTCCCTCTCTACATACACACAAAGACACACACACACACGATAAAGAAGGTATATATTATACAAAGGATTGACTGTGCAGGCATTAAGGAAACAGCAATTATTGAGTCATCACAAAATAATGCAGTTAGATTCTACAAGCATTAAAGAAAAGGAAATCATCACAAATGTAGTGCAGGCAGGAAAACAAACATCAGTAGTACATAAATAACTCAAATACAGCAATGCACAATTTAGCAGACCAAAGGTTCCCATTCTGTTAGAATATATTCAGAGATAAAACATTAGGGAATCATCGAAGAAAACATATCTTTGGATGGCAGACAGTTACGTTATCAGCATGTAATGCAGTTTTGTAATACACTGCAGCCTTAAACATGTCTTATCTGTGGAGTGCAAGTTACAGTATATAGCAGTGTTAAACATAATACACTCAAACCTTAATGATAAGGCTTCAGAAGATTCATGGTGCAGTTTGTATTATGTTGCAATATATGACAAATCATTTTTGACAAAGGTACTTATAACCTTTGCTACATGGCTATTATAGACTGCAACACCAGCAGTTATTACCAAACGATTATCTTGTGTGCTGATTCACATGCTAATGGGACTAGCCTGTGGAATAGCAAGATCTACAGATGTACATAGCAAACATTATTTAGATGTATGTACAATATTTACAAGCAGTGAATATAAACAGCAACATGGAGGTAAGAATGACTTTCAGATGTCTAATTTTTACACTTGCTGTGAGATTAAGTCTGTCCCCCTGAAGCAATTACATTTATTCTCCAGGCATAGGAAGCTTTTGAGATTTTTTTTTAAGTAGTTGTAACTTATCTGGAAGGGCAGTGCAGCAAAGCTACTTGGCTTGGGATCCACAGTCTACTACTCAGAAGGAAGACAGGCTAGAAATGGTGTGGGAATTGTTATAATGGAGAGGCTTCAGATGACAGTAAGGGATGTCATCAGTATTAGTGACAGAATCATGGCAATCAGATCCAGTGTAGTGTAATAATAGGGCAGTATTCATAATATCAGCCTATGCCCCACAGCAGAGTTGTGATAGTGAGAAAGAGAGTGCATTCAGACAGCAGTTGCAGGACATAGTAGATAAAGCAGGACAACATGAATTGGTGTTGATAATGGGTGACCTGAATGCACATATTGGGACACACAGAACAGGGTATGAGGACTGCCTGGGTCCATATGGGTGGGGCAACAGGAATAAAGAAGGAGATGTCATTCTAGACATTTGTCTATCAAATAGCGTGATGATAGCCAACACATAGTTCAGCAAGACAGACAGTCACAAGATCACATGTAAGAGTGGCCAACGTGCAACTTGGGTAGACTTCCTCCTAGTAAGGAAAGATCAGTGGGGTAGAATCAGCAATTGCAAAGTTATCCCCAGTGAAACAGTTGGCCCACAGCATAAACTACTGGTTGGCACAATCGGCTGCAAGCAGTGGTCAGAGAAGGCTCAAAGGTGAACAGAGATCAGGCAGAAAACCTAGATGATTAGTGGGGAGAAACCTCAACAGTTCAAGGAATTACTCAGGGCTTTAGTACCTTGAGAAGAAGAGCAAATAGGTGGAGCTGAAGAAGAATTGCAGCACCTCAAAATAGCATGTGTGAAGATTACAGAACACATCTGTGCCCCAGCCAGGTATGGACTTAAGGTACAAAAGGAAAGCTGGTGCTGAAATGCAGAAATCCAGGAAGTCATGAAAAAGAAAGAGTACAGGAAAAAGTGGGAGATAGAAAAGATGGACCAGGCTAAGAAGGAATACTGGTTGGCTAACAGGGATGAGTTGCAATAGCAAAGAATAGAGCATCACAGGCACTCTACCAGCTTTTGAAAAGTAACACAGTAGATGGCACAAAAAAAATCACTATCAGGCTGCAAGGTAAACACAGAAAGACAAAGAAGATCATTAGACACTGTTCATAAAGCATGCCAGCAACAACCTGCTCACCAGTCCATAGAACATCAAAGGTAGATGAAAGATGTATTTCCAAGAGCTTTTGAATGAAGAAAACCCTGCAAAAACTGTACTGATCCTGACACAGCCTACAACGAAAGAAGAATATACCCCAGAAGAAGTAAGAAAAGCACTAAGGAAAATGAAGTCAGGGAAAGCAGTGGGATCAGTTGAGGTCACAGCAGACATGACAAAGATGTTGGGTAAGACAGGGGAGAAATGGCTTCTGAGGGTACTCAAAGTAGTATACAGGGAAAGGTGGAAAATAAGCATACTAGTGCCAGTGTTCAAGAACAAGGGGATCATTCACAACTGTGGGCAGTACAGAGGTATCAAACTCCTGTCACACTGCAGGAAACTCTGGAGAGGGTGACTAATAAATAAATATGCAGGGTTGCAGAATGTAAGATGGGAGATCAGCAGTTTTGATTCAGATCAGGATGCAGCACAACCGTCCCAATGTTTGCAGCGAGGCAGACAGTTAAGAAGAAGCTAGACATGAGGAAAGAATTCAACTGGGAATTCCCAGACTTGGAGAAAGCAAACTGCAAGGTCCCAAGAAAGCTGATTTGGGTAGTCCTGCAGTGGTTTGAAGTCCAGAAACTTTGATAGAATTAGTGCAGGCTATGTATAAGGATGCAATGACTGAAGTACGAACAGTGTTTGGTCTCACAGAGTGGCTCCCAGTAGGAGAGGCTGTGCATTAGGTTTCAGCTCTAAGCCTATTGCTGTTCATACTGGTAATGGAGTACATTAGCAAAAACGTTGTAAAGATAGATCAACAAAGTTGCTCTATGCAGACGATTTGGGATTACAGGCAGACTCTGAGGAAGAACTTCAGCAAACAATGGGGGAATGGAGTGCAAAACTTGAACGCACACGGGATGAAACTGAGAACAGATACGAGAGATGTAATGGCAGCAAATGGGGGAAATCAGAAGAAGAATTGAGATAGAAGAGAAAATAGTGGAACAGGTTAACAGCTTCATATATCTGGGAGGAGTGGTTGAGGACAAGGGAAGTCTGAATGAGGAGGCCAAAGCTAGAATCCGAGGGGCTGCAGTCAACTGGCACAGAGTGGCAGGGGTAGTGTATTACAGAAGAATATCAAAGAAGGTGAAACGTAAGGTGTACAAAACAGTGCTGCAATCTGTACTACTGTATGGTACAGAAACCTGGACAGTAAAGGCAGAGCAACTGAGGAAGCAATAGGTGATGGAGTGCTGAGACAGGTGTTAGGTTGCATACTGTGGAACAGATGGAGAAATGAGGACATAAGAGCAGAAACCAAAGTAGCTCCAACTGAAGAAATGATCAAAGAGGACAGATTATGGTTGGTATGGGCACATGCAAAAAAGCAGATGACAATCTGGTGAAGAAGATTTGGGATTGACAGGAAGACGGCGAGAGGAAACTGTATCCAGCAAAGAAGTGGATGGATTGTATGAGAGAAGACTTATGACAGTTAGGCATAAGTGTTGAAGAAGGTAGGAGAGTCGCAATGAACAGACAGAGATAGTGACAGCTGACATGACATCCTGGCGCTATGTAAAAAAATGGGAGCCCAGTTCGGATTCGTCAAGGGCAGATCTTGCCTGTTGAACCTGGTTGACTTTTTTTGAGAATGTCACCAAGGCACTGGATGAGGGAAAAATCAGTACACACAGCTTACCTTGACTTGGCCAATGCCTTTGACACAATCCCCCACTCGGGCAACATTGAAAAGCTAAAAGAACATGGGGTAAATCCCTATCTCATCAGGTGGGTGGCCAACTGGCTCACTGATAGGACCTACAAGATCAAAACAGGTGCCACTACCTCTGACAGCAGACCTGTCACTAGTTGTGTTCCACAGGGATCTTTCCTGGGACCCCTATTATTTGGCATCTACTTCTCAGAGGTCCAAGCAAAGACAAAAGGCCTGTGACTGACCAGGTTTGCAGATGACTGTAAGTTGGGTGCTGTCACTGACTACCCAAATGATGTTAACATACTTTAAGAGGGTCTCACAGCAACAAATGACTGGTGCTAAAGTCGTGGCCTTAAGTTAAATGCAAAATAATGTATTATCATACCATTCGGCAAAAGCATGGCCCCTAGTGATTACCACATTAGCGGTAACCCCCTAAGCACACAACCTGTAGTGAGAGACCTGGGTACATAAGTTGACAACAATCTCACATTTGACCATCATGTAGCGGCAGTGGTCAGAAAAGCCTTTTACTTGGTTCATCGCATAGGTAAAGGGATTACATCCAGAAAAAAGGAGTTATTACCTCTCTGTATTCCTCCCGCATTAGGCCAGTAATTGAGTACAATGCCCCGTTTGGTATGCACCTCTCCAAACACCTGCACCAACTGGAAAGGCCACAGAAATACCTCACAAAGAGAATCCATGGCCTCCAACACCTGTCCTATGTGGACAGGCTCAAATACTATCACTCTATTCTGTATCGTACAGATTGCTCAGAGGTGATCTGTGTCTCACCTACAAGGCAATCTCAAAGCCTGCTCTACTAGAGATGCTCCATATCCATAAGTCTAACTCCTCGCATAGTTCCCTGATGGAAAGGCTTAAATCTAATATGTGACATCAGCAAAACCTAAATATTGTGGGCAGAAATATCCAGGAAATTGTTATGGCTAGGCATGCATAGGTCCTAGGGCCAATAGCCTAGTACCAACCTATGAACCTGCTGGTGAGACAGGTTTGTGTTCTAGAGGCTGCCCCATCTCTGGAATAGACTCCCCATACATGTCAAACAAAGTCCGTCGCTGACCCTCTTCAAGCGCAACCTTGATGAGTGGATGGGCAACCACAAATATTTCCCAGCAGTTTCCCCTGTGTCCCTCATTGACAGGGGCGACAGGTGCTGACTGAAGTTTCTTTTTTGGGGATAAACTCTTGGCTAGGCTTGTAAGGGCCCCAGAGCCATTAGCCTAGTAATCTCCTATAATCTTATAAAAAAGGGAACTGATGATGATATTTATTTTTTCTGGGATGTTACAGAAGCATACATCTACATATAAGCCTTTTTTATAATCAAAACTCCCAAATGCTGACATCTGCTTTGTTGACACATATAGTGCCTTTTTTAGGAGATGTTCCAAAGTCCAGATTACCACTGTAACAGCCATAAATAAATGTAATTTGAGGGTCATGCTGCTCAATGCTAGAAGTCGAAATCTCAAGATGCACTTGCTCGAAGCACTCCGCAAAATTGAGACCATTGACATTTGTGCTGTAACAGAGACCTGGTTTAAAGCAGCAGAAAGCACCCCTGCGCTACCAATATGGACCAAAGGTCCAAAGGCGGTGCTGTCTCCATATTCATAAAGGATATGCACACCTTCAGACTAGTAGCTCAATATAACGCATCTAAGATACTTCAGGTACAACTAACATTGGGTACGATGGCCATTCAGGTCGTAGCCTGCTATAGGTCCCCAACCATATCCCAAGACTCTGATTCCACATTCCTAAGCACCCCGGAAACTATTAGGGTCCAACTCAATGCTCTCATACTAGGTGACTTCAACTACCCCTCCATCAACTGGGAAAACTACTCATGCACCAATACACTGGCCCAACGCTTTCTGGAATTCATCAGTTCCAATGCCTTGTACCAGCTCATTCTTACCCCCACTAGAGGAAGAAACATCCTTGACCTGGTTATTACTAACATGGGCAACCGTTGCTCTACACCAATAGTCAATTCCTCCCTGGTTAGATCCAACCACAAACTAATCACCATGGAAATCCACATCTCACCCACACCCCCTGCAAAGGTAGCCACCATGAAAAACTTCTCCAAAGCTGACTTTGGGCTCCTAAAAACAGAGGTGGCTAACTTTGTGGCACCTATGTCAATGGAAAATAGATGCATGACTGCCGAAACATACACCAATGCACTGTACGAAGACGTACATAAATGCATGGAACTAGCCATACAAAACAGAACTAAGACACTCTCCTCCAAAAAAGGAAGCCAATCTGGTGGTCTGTTGCCATTAATAAACTCTACAACAGAAGGAAGAAACTGTTACAGAAAAAAGGTGAAGCTCCAAGACTGGAAAAACTCCCTTATTAGCCTCAACAAAAAGTTGAGATCTCTCATCAAAACCTCTAAAGCTGCTATGAAGGCAGAATTGCAATAGACACTAAAAACAACCACAAAGCCTTCTATAGCTATATCAAGAATCTCCATGTCAGTACCCAGGTTTGTTCTGAGTTACTGTACAATGGTACCTCCTATACTGAGCAAACAGATATTGCCAACATACTGGCTGGCAGATTCAGTGCCAACTTTACCCCCCCCAAAAGAACCAATTACAATACCAGAGGAATGTCAGGCACCCAAAACTACTGCAGTACGGGTTAAAGCTGTATTGTTCAAGGCCAAGAATACAGCTTCCATGGGACCTGACAACATGCCTGGATGTGTTCTACATGAACTACAAAGTGAACTGGCACCACATCTGTGTGCCCTGTTCAATCACAGCCTCACCTCAGGCTTTGTCCCTACTGAATGGTGCACTACTGTAGCCATCCCTCTCCATAAAGGGGGAGAGACTACAAACCCTGGGAATTATTGCCCCATTAGCCTGATGAGTCTGACATGTAAGGCTATGGAGCGCATCATCATGGATCTAATTAACAAGGATATAGGGAATCTCCAATCTCTAGATCCCACTCAATTTGGTTTTGTGAAAGGTAGATCATGCCTGCTCAACCTGGTTGACTTCTATGAGTCAGTCACCAGAGCTGTGGATGAGGGCAAGGCAGTTCTTACAGCCTACCTCGATCTGGCATAGGCCTATGACATCATTCCCCACTCAGAAAATATTGATAAACTCACCAAACCAGGCATCAACCCCTATATCACTAGGTGGGTTGCAAATTGGCTCACAGATAGAACCCACATTGAGAAAGTAGCAGACTCCAAATCAGACTGTCGACCAGTCACGAGTGGAGTATCACAGGGATCGATTCTGGGTCCTCTCCTGTTTGGCATCTTCTCAGAAGTCCAGGCCAACAAGGAGGGACTCTGGCTGACCAAGTTCACAGACGACTGCAAGCTGGGAGCCATTATTAACTCCCCAAGTGATGTAGACATCCTACAGAAAGGCCTCATTGACACCAATGACTGGCGTTGAAACCATGGGCTTGAGATTAATGCCAAAAAATGTGTTGTCATCCCCTTTGGGAAAAACTCAGTTTCACTAGTTAGCACATTGATGGGAGCCCACTGAACACTGAAGGCGTTGAGATCTGGGGACACAGGTTGACAGCAACCTCTCCTTCGACCACCACATTGCCACTGTGGTCAGAAAGTCCTATGTGGCACGTCTCTTTACCAAGGGTTTTGCATCCAGGAAGAAAGAGGTCATCATCTCTCTCTCTCTCTACTCTTCCCTCATTAGGCCAATCATCGAGTGTAATGCCCCATTTGGCATGTACCTCACTAGACACATGCAATAGCTGGAAAGGCCACAAAAGTTCCTCACAAAGAGGATCCTAGGCCTTAAACACATGTCGTACATGGAAAGACTCATAAAACTCCAGCTATTCTCTGTCTCATATCATCTACTAAGAGGCTATCTCTGCTTGACATACAAAGCCATGTCTGACCCAGCTCTGTTAAACATGCTACATCTAAAGAAAACCCAGTCCCTCCACACCACACAATGCAGAGACCTCAACCTCATTACCACAATCAACAGAACATGCTGGAGGGACAGGTTCATAACCCAGAGACTGCCCATGCTCTGGAATAGACTTCCCATACATGTCAAGCAGAGCACCTCACTGGCCCTCTTCAAGAGAAATCTTGATGAGTGGATGGGAAATAGAAAGTACATCCCGGGGATCACTCCAGTGGCTCTACTTGATAGAGGCGGCACGATGCCAGGGCACTTCTATGGGCTAGAATTGTAAAGGCTCCAGGGCCATTAGCCTAGTACACACCTATGAACCTATGAACACTTTAATCAACAAAACAGGTGGTTGATAAGTGTGCAATGTCAACAATACCTGAGCTTGGGAGACATGCCCCTACCCTGGAGACTGTGGGATCTCAGAGTTAGTATATATAATTAGCAGGTAGTCGAGGGGGGGGCTTGTCTCCCTGCAAAAAACAGTATTTTTGTTTTGTATGATCCAAGGTTGTGCCTCGGAGCATGTGCATTAGCATGTTTCGACCTTTTGAGGTCAGTGGTCAAGGTTTTAGTGTCAATCAATTGAAGTTTAGACTAACTTCACATTTATACATACATTTATACACACGCATATATATATATATATATATATATATATATATATATATATATATATACATTTATATATATATATATATATATATTATATATATATATATATATATATATACACACACACACACACACACACACACACACACATATGCACACTTACACATGGAAGAATATAAAATAATCACAACATTTATTTTCCACAAAACATAAAACTTTTCAATATGCACGCTCTGAAAAGTAATTTGGACCCTGGAAATTACAAAATACTGTTTATGGTATTTTACTCTTTACATGTCTGAAGTAAGAAATGTAGAAATATGCATTTGACAACACTGAGCGTTATTCTGCAAATCATTTGTACTGGTTTAAACAGTTAAACTGTGGAATGAAATAGTAACAAGAATGACTTTGATAGGATATGAAATTTTGTTTCAAATGTATTTGAGTCAAGATCTGATGGATGGCATTCAATTCCGTAAATGTTTACTAGCACTTTTAAAACAAGAGGATTATTTTTTTATATACTGGAATTGAACTTAAAAGATTCTTGCATGCCAGTGAGATAATTTTGAAGTGGAATTTGCTATAAAATTTCAAACAGAATGTAACTGTGTTTTTGTATTAATTGGGTATGTTTGACCTTTTCTTTTTATTATCGTTCATGCTACCGGGAGCAAGTCTGTTTGAAACAATACGTATTCCATGGTCCTTAAGTAATATTCAAGAGAGATGGTCTGCTTTGTGGGGATAAAGGTTGGATATTATATAGCTATGATACAGTGGGACTGATAATTACAATATTGTAGTGCACGGAGTGCCAAGATTATGTTCCTTTATCAGGAAAAGGATAAACTGGTTAACAGCTTTCCTTGCAAAAGACCCAACTTTAACACTACTTAGGGGATGTGCGTAACAATTGTTAAGCACCTTCAAGTACTGTTATGATTCAGTCTCACAATATGGACTAATAGCAAACCATGCCGGCAGGGAAAGAACAATGGCAAAATTTAATAGAGCTCTGTTTCTGCCTACTGTCCATGCCTCTCAACTGTCCCTGACTTTGTCTCATACTGTTGCTCTACCCTCGTAATTTTTTTTCTGGTAAATCATTGAGAATTACAGACAGTGGTGCATAGCGTTGTTGCCTCACAGCAAGAGATTCTCCAGTTTGATTCTCGGCTGGGGTGCCTTCTGTGCAGAGTCTGCATGTCCTCCCTGTGGATGCTTGGTTTCTCTCTGGGTGCTCCAGTTTCCAAAGACATGCGGTACGTGGATTAGATACTCTAAATTGGCCGTAGGTGTGAGTGTGCGTGTGAGTGAGTGGTACAGATGAACTACCGTGGCAGGACTAGCCACCCAACGGTATAAACCTTGGGTCTAGATGATTGCCACTGTTGAAGTGACTCCTCGACCTCACGTGCAAAATGGGAAAAACGGGTTGAGGAAGGATGTATGAATAATGCCCGTTAGATATTGAGAGTTTCACAATTCTTACTGTTCAGAAACTGTACATTGGTGCAAAACCTGTTTTTATATTAACTCTTTAAGTGAATAAGAACAATATTTAAAACCTGATCCTGGTTTTGATACCCCCATTATTTTTGGATTTGTTCGGAATTCTTAAGCAAGGAAGTTGAAAGATGTGCAGCTGCCTGTCTGACAGTATAAAGTACTTTACTGACTTTCAAAATTGGTAAAACACTTCATGCTCCTATACTTTTTTCTTTAAAAGGTAGTACATGGAGTAAACAAAGCCCCATGCACTACAAAGAATTCTAATAGGGTCACTGATCTTAACCTTAACCTTTTATGTGTTCGCAATGTGGATGCCTAGCTTCACCTCTCGAGCTTCACTCTTAAGGTGAATTTCCTTGGCAGCAAAGTCTTGAAAACATAACAAGCTTATTATGTTTTGAGACATGATAATAATCCTCCAAAAGGATGAGTACATAACTAATAAATACTGGCACTAACCCAAAAGTAAAGAAACCTTCTGGACTGTTTGTCAGTTTTGGTGTGCAGGTAGGTGTGTTTGGAAAGTTAAGTAGCACGTTCAGTCTCCCAGTCTCCTCTGGACAAGCAAGGATGGACTAAATGCACTGGCAATCTCTTTTATTTGGAGATACATGTGTTTAGGCTGCTTAAATCTAGAACAGGCTTCAGGGCGGCCCTTGGCCTCTTGTCACTAAAAAGAATCTGGAGAAGAATCCCGACTCCCTCTGGTCTGGTGGGACCTCTTAATATTTCCATTTTTTTGATCAGGTAAAATACCTCCCTTCTTGTAATTTGTTTTGCACAGGATGAGATGTCAAGCAAGGGAAAGGTTTTTAAGGACCTCCATGTGTGAAACAGAATTCTGTATTTTTGGGATTTAACTGTCCATATCCACCTGTCCTTGATGAGAAGTTTCCACATGAGCAGACTGTAGAATGGATGGACACCAACAGTCTTTTTTCCCACCTATTTTTGACCTGTCTCCTTATTGCCATTAAGCCCACCCATTCCAATCATGCAATGAAAAAAAAGTTATGTACTCATCATAAAGATCCCATCTGAGTTGTTGCTTTTCATTTGTCTTCAACCTGTGGGACACGGATCCGGGACAGATCCAACGTGGCCACATTTTCCAGCATTGGATCTGAGCTCCAAGCTCCTCCCCTACCCATAATGCCCTGTCTCCTTCCTCCCTTCAGATCGAGTTTGCTGCCAACCATAGCATCCCAACCTGACTCAAGACCTTACCCCTTGGCCAAAAATAACCAGAAAGCACCATAGAAAAGTGCAAGTTATGCCAAAATAAATGCTATGTCTCTTCTGGCCGTTCAACCACACAGCCCACATAAGGCAGGGGGAAGGAGGGAGGGACGGTTGAAGACAAATGAAAAGCAACAACTCAGATGGAATGTTATGATGAGTACATAACTTCTTTATCTGAAGTTGTTGTTTTCATTTGTTCTTCAACCTGTAGAACAGAGTCCCCAGCACCAAACTCCTGGGAGGCCCTCATGGAAGGACATTCCAGGAGCATGATAGAGCCAAAGAATACCCTGCTTCTGGACAGACGATCCAACTTGTAGTGGGAGATGAAAGTATGCAAAGATGCCCAAGTAGCCGCAGAGCAAATGTCATCAAAAGAAACTATGCACCAAAAGGCAGCTGAAGTAGCCACAGACCTAGTAGAATGTGCCTTGACTTGACCTGGTGGAGATATTCCTTTGGCTGAATACGCCAGAACTATGCAGTGACAGATCCAATGAGCAATGGTGACCTTCAATACCAGTTTCCCTAAAAAGGGCTTAGAGTAGGAAACAAAGAGTTTATCAGACTTACAAAAGGACTGTTCTGTGCAAGTAAAAACGTAATTGCCTATGAGCGTCCAACAGGTGCAATTTATACTCTCCCTTATTCTAAGACTTCGGAAAGAAAACAGGGAGATTGATTACCTGATTAATGTTTGATTTTGAAGCCACTATTGGAAGGAAAGAAGGATTAGTATGTAAGGACACCCTGTCTCGATGGAAGACCATATAATGAGGCTTAACCAATACGGCTTGGAGCTCAGACACTTTTTTGGCTGAAGTAATGGCAATCAGGAAGGTTGTCTAACTGAGCTCCAACAAAATCCAGAACTTGAACCGAGTTCAATGGGGACTTGTTGGGATATATGGTGATGCCTAACTGATGGGCGGTCTGGAGAAGGAAATCCCTGGCTTGGCAGAGTCGATGCCTAGAGGGGGTGAAAAGGAGCCAATCATCCCAGTAGGGAAAGACCTGGAAACCCTGCACCCACAGATGAGCTGCTACCACCTCCATCACTTTGGTGAACACCCTGGGGATTGTGGTGAGACCAACGGGTAGTGCTTTGAACTGATCATGATTAACCCCCAGCTGGAAGAGGAGGAACCTCCAAAAGCATCTGTCCATTTTGATGTGATCCATGGAAACTGCAGGTTCAAAGGGTGAAGAAAGTAAGGACTGATGGACCAGAGTAAGATCCCAAGGTAGCATTGGGTCCTTGATTGGGGTGGCCTAAGTTGAACAGTACCTTTCAAAAAGGCTTTACAAAGCTTAGAAGAAGCCAGGGAAGCCACATTATTCCCTACATGGAAATAATCAGCTGCCAGTTGAACTTTAACCATAGAAAAGCTAGCACCCTGTTGAAAAATACTTGCTGGAAACTCTAAGATAGCAGGAACTGGGGCGGTAAAGGGATCCGCATCACGTTGAGATGCCCAAATCGAAAAACATTTCCACTTATCAGAATAAACCTTCCTAGTGGAAGATTTATGAGCCACTACCAATATCTTCTTAACCGGAGAAGGAAGCCCATGAGTCTTAACTATCATGGGAACTGGAGCAGCCAAGTGGGAAGCTTCAGACTGGCCAGATCTGGGTGTGAAATCCCTGAGGGATGAGCAATGAGATCCGGAACTAGATCCAACATCCAGGGAGGACACTCTACATGAGACCACAGAGAAGGGAACCATACTTGGCGAGGCCAGAATGGGGCAATGAAGATGACTGAGCTCCCCAGCCATTGAGCTTTCTGAAGGAACTTTGGAATCAGGGGAAGTGGAGGATAAGCATACAGAAGACCGGAGGGCCAAGCCTGAACCAGAGCATCTCGGGGGCCTTCCCCAGTGGGGGTTTCAGAGCGAAAAATTCACTGCACTTTGCGTTGGAAGGAGAGGCGAAGAGATCACAACAAGGCTGACCCCACTTTAGAAAGATCTGTTTCACTACTGAAGGATTCACAGACCACTCATAAGGCATCTGAGCCTGGCTGCTAGAATGTTGGACCTCCCCGGAATGTGCTTTGCCACCAGCTTTGCCACCAAACAATGACCGATAGAGATCGCTCTCTCCCACACTCTCATGGCTTCATGACAAAGGGCATAAGACCTGGTTTCCTCCCCCTGCTTGTTGATGTACCAGACTACAGACATATTGTCTGTCTGGATGGCAATCGTCCCTAGGGAAAGATGGGCATGAAGAGCTTGCAATGCCAATAGCACTGCCCTCATCTCCAGGACACTGATATGCAACTGGGTCTCCAGGGAAGACCACGTGCCTTGGACTATCCTTCCCAAGCAATGCCCCCCCCACATAAGTAGGGAGGCGTCCATGGTCACCATGGTCAGCAGGGTAGGAAGAATAAATGGGCGACCCCAATGAAGGTCCAAGGATTAAATCCACCAGAGAAGAGAATCCCTGCAGGCTCATGATAAGCGAATGGGATGGGATAACGGTAGAGCTAGTAATGACCACTGGACTGCTACTGTCCATTGGAGCACCCTCATGTGCAACCGAGTCATGGGAACGAGGGTGATCGTGGCCACCATGGACCCCAACACCTGCAGGACAGATCCTGCTCGGGGAAGATGAGCTTGAAGAATGCACAAGACATGATGCCTGAGGGATTGAAGTCTGTCTGGAGTTAGAAAAACCTCGGTCTGAACAGTGTCTAACTGAGCTCCAATAAAATCCAGAACTTGAACCGAGTTCAACAGGGACTTGTTGAGATTTATAGTGATGCCTAACTGATGGGTGGTCTGGAGAAGGAAATCCCTGGCTTGGCAGAGTCGATGCCTAGAGGGGGCAGAAAGGAGCTAATCGGCCCTGTAGGGAAAGACCTGGAAACCCTGCACCCGCAGATGAGCTGCTACCACCTCCATCACTTTGGTGAACACCCTGGGGATTGTGGTGAGACCAACCGGTAGTGTTTTGAACTGATAATGATTAGCCCCCAGCTGGAAGAGGAGGAACCTCCAAGAGCACCTGTCCATTTTGATGTGATAGTATGCATCCTGGAGGTCTACCGAGCACATCCAGTCATTCTCCTGCAGGAAGTGTAGGATAGCTTGGAGTGTGACCATCTGGAATTTCATCTTGGCAACTGACAGGTTTAGGGTTGAAAAATCCAGGATTGGTCTTAAGTCCCCCGTTTTCTTTGGCACTAAAAAGAACCTGGAATAGATGCCTAATCTGGACTTGTCTGGGGGGACAGGCCAGATGATTCGCTTTTCGAGCAGCTTGGAAATTTCCACTGCTGCATCCTCCCTTTACACGGGTGGAACGTCAAGGAGGTGTTTGGGAGGGAGTGGCATTTGAGTGAAGGGAAATGAATATCCTCTAGATATGATTTGCAACACCCAATTATCATATGTGATAGACTCCCAGGCTGTCGGGTGTAGCGAGAGTTGACCCCTGACTGCATCTAGAGACGAGCAGTCGAGCAACCCTTCAGGGCTGCTGTGCGGGCCTTTCTGGGAAGGAATCCTGAGACCCTTGGTTCCTCGGACCACCTCTGCCGCAAGGGCAGCATCTGTCAAATCCCCCTGTGCGGGAAGGTGAGTCCTGAGCATCTTGGACTTCCAGAACCACATCTTCTGTACACCTTGCTGAGTCCTGGAAAAGGTTCGTTGAGAAGCAGATTCTGATGGCAGACAAGGTCTTGTCATCCTTCTCACTCTGGACCAATGTGTCATATACTGTCTTTCCAAAGAGAATGGAACGATCATATGTGGCATTCGTAAAAGACACCTTAAAGGGCTCTGAAAAGACACAAAGTCAGAGCCAGGCATTATGCCTGACGACAATGCCTGCCCCGGCAGCTCTAGCGGCACCTTTGGTAGTATGCAATAGGAGCCGCGTAGAGGTGTTGGAGATGGAGGTGAGGGTGGTCATCTGGGAGGAAAAACCTTCTTTTCCTCCGCTGACATGGACCCTGGGGCAGACTTAGCAACCTCCTCGATCAGGTCTCGCTGAGGCCTGATCAAGTGTGCCATGTAGTTCAGCACATGTACAGAGAACGTTGCTGAAGCATAGACCTGCTTCCCAAAACAGTCTGTGGTCCTAGACTCTTGGTCCGGCGGATGGACTGTGGAGCTTTCCTGAGCGAGCTCCTTCTTGGTGGCTGCTGCCAGTACTGTGGCATCGACCGGGGATCCCTTCGACCAGTGCAGTTTATCCAAGGGGCGTTGAGGATTTTATCAGGGCATTTGGGACAGGTTCCACCATGTTAGGCTCCTTCCACGTCTGATATTGTAATGAGATCCACCAGGGGATCTGTGGGGGGGACACCCAAGAGGTAGAGGGTCCTGAGTCAAATGCCTCCAGGAACACCGACTTGTCAGGGTTGGGTTTTTGAGCAGACCACCCCCCACGCTGGCAAAGGATCTCCATGATGTCTCTAGAGGAGACATCATCTGGGGGTGACCAAGGGGAATCCTGCCCTTCCTCCAAATCAGTGTCCTCTGTGAGAGACTCCAGCGGGAGTCTAAGTATCTCCTTTTACACGTGTGTTTCTGAGGAGCCTCCTCGGGTGGGGGTCTCGGGGGAGGAATCGAAAACTTCAAGCTGTTCCTGTGAGGGAACTCCCTGGGCCAGAGAGGCGACATTCTGTCCTTGTGGGGACAGGATGGCAGAATCCAGACCAGACAAAGAGGGAGCCAGGATGCACTCCGAGGATGAAAGAGTCAACGGTCTCGATGGAACCGAGAGGATCCTCTCCACCACGTTGAAGGCAGAAGGAGAACAAACTCCTAGGGCTGGGATCATGATCGGGTCCATAATCCTCTGAGTCAACAGGGTAACTGAAGCTGAACCTCCAGGCACTGAGACTCAGAGTGGACAGCCTAATTCTGAAAAACTCAGCGCCAACACCACCCCTTCAGATCCTGCGTCAAGGCTAAGGCTCCAAGCTGCTCGGAGCCGACATGCTCAGGGCAATGGTCGGTGTTGAGGTACCAGGTATCACTGGCATCAACCCTTCAATGCCAAGGGGGTTCATACCTAAAGACCCAAAACCGGGGGGGGGGGGGCAATTAAAAAAAAACTGCCTGCATGCTGCTCCCAGCCCCGGAAGGGGAGGGGGCAGGCAAGACTGCCATCTGAATCTGAGTGCAGATAAATCTCCGCATCATCCTGTCCATCTCGGCTTTGGAAAGGCTGCAGGTGGACCTGGTGGAGAAGGCCACAGACACTGGCCTAGAGAGGCGGTGGGGAGAGGCCGACACTGGGGAACACAGACAGGGCCAAAATTGCATCTGATACCCCCCACTACCAGTATTAACCTGTATGGTTTCTCTCAGTTCATAAATACACCAGCAAGATAATATAATAAGGCCTCTACTCTAGACTGGAATCTTTCAACTAAAGCCAGTAATATCTATAACTATGGCAAACTATCTGGCAACCTAAGTGACCACCTGCCCAGTTTTGCTAACAGGCATGTATGCATTGTAATAAAAACATCATGCATACAAGAATGTCTACAACCTACCCAAAAAACATCAAGCATACAAGAATGTGTACAACCTACCCAAGTTTAATGTAGACAATTCCATCTCCACTCTGAAGCAATATAATTGGAATAGTTTAAAAACATTTCTTTAGAAAAAAACACCCTCAAATTTAACAAAACCTTTACCAGTATACTGAGTTAACATGCTTCCAGCAGGAGAAAAACAGCTTAACTTAATCCAGCAACATGGCTATTTAAAACAATTGGCAACTAACGGTACTTAGAGACAAGGCCTGCAAAGCATGACACATCAACAAATCCCAGGAAAAAACTTCTACATTACAGGACTACAGGCAGATAACAAATAAAACCAAACACAGTATAAGGCATGACAAAAAAATAACAAAAAACAAAATTTCACTACTTGAACATACAGCAGGCACACCAAAACAATCCTACAAAATTCTGGTCATCGGTCCAAAATCTACAAAATCCAGGCCCAAGTCAACAACCCCCTCCCTCCCCCAGATGACACTTCATTAACAGTCACTAATAACTCTAGCAAATACTTCCTTTGAGCTGTAGCCTCACTTACCAAAGACAACGTCACATCAGACCAACCCACTTCCACCCACAAAAGCCCGTTTCTCACTCAAACCTCTACCTACCTCGACCATAAGAAAATATCTCCTAAAACTAAAACCTACAACCTCTGCTGCAGACAACCTTCCTCCCAAATTTCTAAACAGTGCAGCTGAGGCTCTGCCATATCCAATATCTGTACTACTAAACAGAGCCATTCTATAATTGCATGTCCCAGCAATTCATAAAGGAGGATTATCTGCTGACTACTTCAACTTTAGACCCATTGTTATTCTGTCATCAATGTCTAAAACATTAGAAAGTGTATCCATTCCCAATTTCTGCAATACTTAACCATAAACAATCTTTCCCCCACACAACAACTTGTTTTTTGTCCCAACCATAGCACCAATACTGCCCTATTTAATTTTGCTGATACCAGTAATAAACGCATATAAACCATAAACCTAGTATCTTCCTTAATGCTAGACTGTCCAAAGCATTCAACAACATCTCTCACCATAAACAATTATGAAAATTCTCCTCCGTAGGTCTCTCTCCCTCCTCCCTCTCCTGATTTAACAAACAGCTAACAGATAGATTCGGCAGTCAAATGGAAACAAGAATACTCATCATTTCTCCCCATTACTGTAGGAGTGCATCACTCGGACCCCTCCTGTTTAGCATCTTTATAAATTATCTACATACTGCTTCCAAACACGCCACTCTTGTACAATATGTATATGGTCTACAGTCATCTGTACAGCTTCTGACCTAAAAAAACCATTAAATTACTGTGGATCACCAAACAGGCTGTGGCCTGCTTCTCTTCTTGGGATTGGTGCTAACATTTTGCTTCTGGTGAAAGAAGAAGCAAAGGAGTACTGTATCCCAACAGAGTGAAGCTGTGCTGAGCCCAGCATTAGTAGTAGACATTTATGTGACTCCCCTCTTTTCATCATTCTTGACAAGCTAATTCTTTATTTTAAGTAAGTACTGATTGATGTCTTCCTAACTTCAGAATATCTGCCTAAATACTTCATCCTTAAATTTTCAGAGTCTAGGTATTGGTAACCCCTCGAGTGTTTGGCAGTGCTCTGTACAGACTCAGCCACTTTTAGTGACATTTTTCCTGTAAAAGGCTTCATTACTTAATATAGTGAGCTCATATCCAGGCATGTCTAAAGGTCAGTTCCCTGTGCTTTCACTTGTCAACCTGGCGAACGTGGGCATCCTGAGGCAGTGTAGCAACCCTTTCCTCTTACATCCCAACACTATGACTTGTGAGAGATGTACATATATAGCCAAATTGGAAGACAAGCACTCTCCAGCCAAGACTGAATTAGCCAGTCAAGAGGAGAAGGATAACACCTGCACCACACTACATTCACCACATAGCCCTCCAAAACATACACCACCACAACCCTCACATAGTAACACAAAACAAACACCTATTTTCACGGAGGCTCTCAATAAAAATCTGCCCAAACAACAGAGACCTCTGAGGCAGAAACACAAACAACCACCACATCCCAGCACAAACCATGAGACACATAGATCACATAAACAGTGTGCCACTCAACCAAAGCCCATAAGGCAAAATAACTTACCCAATACACGAGTCATAGGTGACTCAATAGTAAGGCACAGTAATGTCCCACTCACTAAGTTGAATAAGGAGAAAGTTACGATCAGCTGCCTGTCGGGTGCCAGGATCCACCACGTGACACCCGCACTTAGGTCACTCCACAACAGGTACAAATATGACTCTGACATTGTCCATGTTGGTGTGAATGACCCGAGAGATACCTCCCTGGACTACATAGAGGAGCTCTCTGATCTTGAAGCCCAGGCAGGTATGACCCTAGCTCTGAGTAGCCTCCTACCGTCACCTAGAATGATACCACAGTACAACCAGAAAATGATTGACTTCAACAATTAGCTAAGTTTCTGGTGTCATTCTAAGGGGATCCAGTATCTGTCTGCCTGGGATGACATGATTGACAGACCTCAATGCTTCACCAGAGATGGCCTGCACCTCTTACCCCAGGGATTCTGGATACTGGCCAAGGCTCATGCCACCCCTATAGTGCCTTTTTTAGACAATGTCCTAAAGACAAAATTACCACCATAACAGCTAAAAGCAAATGAAATCTGAGGGTTATGCTACTCAATGCTAGAAGTCTAAATCTTAAAATGCACTCGCTCGAAGCACTCCTTAAAATGCAGAATATCGACATCTGTGCAGTGACTGAGACCTGGTTTAAGGCTCCAGACAGCACCCCAGCACTACCAGGGTATAATTCATACCACACGTTTTGGCCCCTAAACCTGGACTGAAGTACTAAAAGGGGAGGTGTCTCCATATTTATAAAGGATATGCACACCTCCAGACTAGTAGCATAACATAACGCATCAGAGATACTTCAGGTACAACTAACACTGGGTAAAACTGCAATCCAGGTTGTAGCCTGCTATAGATACCCCAGCATGTCCCAAGACTCCCACTCCACATTCCTAAACACACTGGAAAATATTGGGGTACAACCTAATACCCTTATACTGGGAGACTTTAACTACCCCTCCATTAACTGGAAAAATTACTCATGTACCAACACAATTGCTCAACGTTTTCTGGAATCCATTAATTCCAATGCCCTGGACCAACTCATTCTTACTCCCACCAGGGGTAGAAACATCCTTGACCTGGTCATTACTAACATGGGTGACTGTTGTTCTACACCAGTAATCAACTCCTCCCTGATCAGATCTGACCACAAGCTAATCAGCATGGATATCCACATCCCACCCTCATGACCCTAAAGGAAACCACCATAAAAAACTTCTCCAAAGCCAATTTTGGGTTTCTAAAAACAGAGGTGGCTAACTTCATGACACCCATGCAAATGGAAAATAGGTGCATGACTGCTGAATCATACACCAATGCACTGTATGAGCACATACACAAGTGCATGGAATGGGCCATACCAAACAGAACCAAGATGCTCTCCTCCAAAAAAAGGAAGCCAATCTGGTGGTCCCCCCACCATAAACAAACTCTACAACAGAAGGAAAAAACTGTTACAGAAAAGGGTGAAGTCCCTGAAAAACTCCTTTGTTAGCCTCAACAAAAAACTGAGATCCATCATCAAATCCTCTAAAGCTAGCTATGAAAACAAAATTGCTGCAGATTCTAAAGACAACCACAAGGCATTCTATAGTTATGTCAAGAATCTACATTACAAGTCTCAGATCTACTCTGAGTTACAGAACAATGGCAATACATATATAGAATTAACTGATATTGCCAATATATTGGCTGACAGGTTCAGTGCGAACTTTACCCCCTTTTCACCCACTAAAGGGCCTATCACAATACCTGAGGAATGCCAAGTCCCTATTATCATGCCTACACAGGTAAAAATTGCACTGTCCAAAGCCAAGAATACAGCTGTCATGGGACCTGATAATATCCCTGGCTGTGTTCTACATGAATTAGAAAGTGAACTGGCACCACACCTGAGTACCCTGTTCAATCACAGCCTTATTTCAGGCCTTGTTCCTACCAAATGGTGCACTGCTATTGTCATCCCACTCCACAAAGGGGGAGCGACTACAGACCCTGGGAACTACCACCCCATTAGCCTGACGAGCTGATATGTAAGGCTATGGAGCGCATCATCATGGACCTTATAAATAAGGACATAGGGAATCTCCAAACTCTGGACCCCATGCAGTATGGGTTTGTGAAAGGTAGATCATGCCTGCTCAACCTGATAGACTTCTTCGAGTCTGTCACCAGAGCTGTGGATGAGGGCAAAGTAGTTCACACAACCTACCTAGATCTTGCCAAGGCCTTCGACACCATCCCTCACTCAGGAATCATAGATAGACTCACTAAACTAGACATAAACCCCTATAAACCCCATAATAATTAGATGGGTTGCCAACTGGCTCACTGATAGAACCCACACTGTGAAAGTAGCAGACTCTAAATCTGACTACTGACCAGTTACAGGTGGTGTCCCACAGGGATCGGTCCTAGAGCCTCTCCTGTTTGGCATCTAGTTCTCTGAACTTCAAGCCAACACAAAGGGACTCTGGCTGACCATGTTCGCAGATGATTGCAAATTGGGAGCCATTTCTGATTCTCCAACTGATGTAGACATTCTACAAAAAGGCCTCACTGACACCAATGACTGGTGCCAGAACCAAGGCCTTAAGCTCAATGCCAAAAAGTGCGTTGTCATTCCCTTTGGGAAAAATTCGGTGCCCATGAACTACCACATAGGCGGTAGTCCACTAAACATTGAAGGTGTGATAACAGACCTGGGGACACAGGTTGACAGCAACCTCTCCTTTGATAACCACATTGCCACTGTAGTCAGAAAGTCTTTCTATGTGGCACATCTCATTACAAAAGGTTTCTCAACCAGGAAGAAATAGGTCATAACCCCTCTCTACTCGTCCCTTATTAGACCTATTATAGAATACAACGCCCCATTTGGTATGTACCTCACTAGACACCCACAACTACTGTTAAGGCCACAAAAATACCTCACTAAGAGGATCTTAGGTCTTAGACACAACAGACACACAACAGACTACGGACAGACTGAAAATCCTCCAGCTATACTCTACCTCTTACCGCCTACTTAGAGGAGATCTCTGCTTGACCTACAAAGCCTTGTCTGACCCAGAGTTGCTAGATATGCTACACCTAAAGAAATCCCAATTCCTCTGTGCCACAAGCTCCAGGGACCTTAGCCTCATTACCATAATAAACAGAACATGCTGGAGGGACAGGCTTCTAACCCAGAGACTTCCCATACTCTGGAACAAACTTCCCATTCACGTTAAGCAAAGCACCTCACTGGCCCGCTTTAAGAGAAATCCTGACAAGTGGGTGGGCAATAGGAAGTTCACCCCAGGGATCACTTCAGTGGCCTTGCTTGACAGGAGCACTGGGAAGAAACTTTGGGCGGCATGATGCCAGGGAATCTTCTTGGGCTAGGCTTATATAGGCTCCAGGGCCATTAGCCTACTACACACCTATGAATCTATGAACTCAAGAATTCTTTATATCCTGAACAGAATCCTGTCTAGGCAACTCACAATTCCTATTTAACCCTCAAAAAACAAAATTACTACTTTTCACCCCTAAAACATTTTCACAAAGCAAAACTTCCAAACTATCATTAAAATAACACCAACCCCGGGGCCTCTTGTACAGAACAAAGCCCTACCTAACAGAACATGAGAAACCATAGCTCGTCAGCTGGTGGAGAGATCCAAGAGGTAGAAGGTTGGGCACGAAAAGCCTGCAGGTATACTGACTCCTCTGGAGAAGGTTGGAGGGAAGACCAGCCACCCCTCTGCTTCAGGATCTCTAGGATGTCCCCGATGGAAACATCATCAAAGGGTGACCTGGGGGAACCTTCTCCTTCATCAAAGTTGGTATCTTCAGTGAAGGATTCTTCCACGAAGTCTAAGTGCTTCCTCTTGCACTTTTTCTTCGCAGGTACTTCCTCGGGGGGGGTGTTCCGGAGAAGTGTCCGAACAGGAAACCACCAAAGACGGTCTTTCCTGGGGCTCTTGTGCCCTCTGTCCCGGGGAAAAGACTGATGGAAACTCAGGTCGAGGAAATGTAGACGTCTGGCCTGACAGCGATGGCAGAGACTGTTAGTCCCCAATGGACAAAGCGTTCTCCATGATTCAGAAGGCTGGCCCCCTCATTGTGGGAAGGGAGCCTGGAACCGAAATAGACTCCTTCAAAATCAAGGTCCCACCCACACTGAGGAGGCAACCCCTGAAACTGAAGCCTGGGTCGATTCAACAAAAGCCGAAGCACCTAGGGTCATGGAAGGCTTTGAAATTAATGAAGCTGATCCATGCACCTCGGAATTGGCCAGGGTGTCTCGACCTCAAGAGGTCTCCGAAGCCAAAACCCCAGAGGAGCTCAAGGCAACCTTCGGTTCTGAAGAAGAAGTTGCTACTGGAACTGAGGCAGTCGAAGCCAGGAATGTTGCAACAGTGGTTTCCAATGACTCAACAGGAGTTGGAGGAGGAATAACGGATGATGTCATAATAGGGCCGGTCCCGATGCTGGTTTGGCAGACAATCTCCTTGCCATTAGGAGCTGATCCACCAGTCTCATAATGTCCGATTTTGAGAGACTCTTGGTGGATCAAAGTGAAGCATTCAAAGGAGACCTAGAGGGTCTCAGATTGACAAAGGTGTTCGGTGGTCTATCCTTGAACAGGTCAATAGAAGCTGAATATCTGGATCTTGGAAAAGAAATAACCTCTGACTGCTCCGGTACTGATGAGTCTCTCTGTGCCCGGCAGTTGAAGTCAACTCCAAAGCTTTGGTAGGTGCCGAATCTATTCTGCCATTCGATGCCATGGAATGCTTCTACACCGAAGGCTGCTTCGAAACTTTTTTAGGTGGTTCTGAAGTGCT
>NC_056729.1:1397065323-1397067823 GCF_019279795.1 Protopterus annectens
TTGTAAGGCATCTAATGTTATCATTTTTGAAGACACTGCTCATTTGTTACTAACACTGCTACCTCTTTATCAGAATTTTTTTTAATTTCCTGGGTCTTTGCATTCTAAATACATTATTGTGCTTCTCTGTAAAAGATTTCATCTGCCAGGTTGTACACCTTTCCCCTGTCTACACAAGTTTCTCCATCAACTTTTTTATACATATCTTGTATGAGTCCAGCTACATCAACATGTATAATCCTAAAAACGTAAATATACTAAAAAAGACCAGCCCATATGTTGCTGAGCCTTGGTACCTTGCACCCATCACTTTCTTTTTTACCTAAATAGATGATACGGTGGATGTCAGCAGCAGAGGGTACATTGCCCTCCAAAAAAATTGTGTGTCATACACTGTACCCTCATGTCATCATTCTGTCTAACACATCTGGAGAAAAGGGCCTGAAAGATAGGGACAGACTCAAGCAGGAAGACAGAGTATATGCTTGTAACTTTGAGACTGCAACATTCCCAGAATGTCTTTAGATGCAATGTCACAACTGTACTGCATCATTTAGTAAGTCAATGGTTTTAATTTAACCTCTGTTCTTGCTCTTAGCCTCAGACATTTCTCTACCCCAAATTTTCACAGCAATATTAAATCAAATCGTCCTTTGAATTCTATATAAAATAAACTTTTGTTCATTACACTAGGATACTTGTTCTTCGGGTAACCTACTGGTGAACAAAGACCGAACACTGAAGCTTCAGTTGCCTGGTGTTCAACCTGCCAACCTTAAGAGCTCCTCCATAGAAAATCACTATTGGCAAATTGTACTGCAGTGATGCTGTTTTTGGGGTACTTTCTTCCTTCTTCGAGTTGGTGTGACCAGGGAGTTGATGTATATAAGTTGGTGGGTGTGAGCTAAAGCAGTTTTTTTCTGCGAATGTAATTCAAGGATTGTAATCCATGGCACATTTGCTTTCATCCACTCAATGTAGAAGTCTGAATTTGTGCTGTTATTTTGCAAGTTCTGGTACTGAATTATATGCCCAATGAATTCAGAGTTTATTGCATTTAATTCAATTTCTACTTCTGCTTAATTGCATTTTTATTTTAACATAATTTTTGTTTAATTTTGATGTTATACAGTTACTTAGTTTATATTTGCAGTTTTATACACAAAGTCTTTTGTCTTAGAATACATTACCACATTTTGAAGTAACTTTCTTTTATAAGATACGTACTGTATTATACTCATTAATTTCACTTTAATTTATCTGATGGTTTGTTGATATGTCTGGCAGATGGTGCAGAGGGTTAAGGCTGTGAGCTGCAGTTCCTCTCTTACGTAGTTTGGTCCTCTCAGCCTTCATTTGCCTACTGTGTGACTATGATCAAGTTAGTTAATCAGATATTGCTTCTGGATCTCCTTTGAAAAGGGCCTGTGGAACTACCTGGTTAACAAATGGGTTAATACTTATTATAAGTATTTAAACGTGGAGCTGGAGTTCTTTTTCTGTAAATGAGATTAAGTTAAATAAATAAGACTGTAAAGCTTACATTTTGCTGGGTTGTTTGCAAATGATAATGCTAACCAGACATTTATACTTTTCAAAATCTATACTTAAGCAGTACAGCACATCATTGTCTAGGTAAATTAGTATTACCTACATATGAACAGCAAATATTATTACACAATGACATTATTTAAAAAAAAAATTCTTATTTTTTTTTTAAATAATGACATTGTATTAGAATATTAAGAACTTCATTTTCTAGCTAGATCTAGTGATATTGAGGGATTAAGCCCTAACTATGGCCCAGGCAAGCTGGGCACTTCTGTTGGTAATGTGGGTCAAATGTCACTCTGCTCATGGGAGAGGTTACATTAATAAAGTCTAATGATCTATTTGTCAGGATACAAGCAAGGGGGACAAAAAGCATGAACTTAATTTCTATTCTCTCTTCTTGCTAACTATAGTGTTCGTGGTTACCTTAAAGATGATCTGCATAAGCCTGCACCTATGTACATTAAAATATCACAAAGTAATAAAACAAGATGACACTTCCACATTATAACAGTCTTAGTGCAGTTGATGCCACCTTGAATTTTTTTTTTTTTTTTTTTTTTTTTTGTAGATAGATATGGTTAAAAGTAGAATGTAAGCTTACATCTATTTTTATGAGTGATATGAACTATTTTTGTCAAATATAATATATACTTTTTGCTTTGAGCACTGATGTCTGCAGGAAACAGAATTTTGTCATATGGTATCTAGCCTGAATATAAAATTTCTGCTTAGCAGTGCAGAGAAAATTATGGTAGTTAATTTTTCTATAAGTACATTCGTTGTGATTTCTGTTTCTTACTCATAATTTCAGAGCAAGAGTTATTCCTGTTGGCAACTGTCAGTTTACAACAAGGTCACAACTGTACTGCATCATTTAGTAAGTCAGTGGTTGCAATTATTTTATTCATGAAGTGTAACATACAGAAAGGCAAAAAAATAACAGAAA